>NC_056743.1:1296645404-1296892904 GCF_019279795.1 Protopterus annectens | reverse complement strand
ATCTGAACGCTGAAATTGTCCCTTTATGTTTCTGTCACACTCTCACCGACTTTCTCATTGGCAAGGAACAGACGCACAAAGATGTAGCAAAACCACAGAGGCACAGAACAGTCTCACATCTCCCTACATCATTTCCTACACACACACACACACACACACGCACACACGCACACACGCACACACGCACACACACACACACACACACACACACACACACACACACACACACACACACACACACACATACGGACACACACGCACGTGCATATAAAAACTAAAAAGGAATAAATAAAAATATAAATAAAAAAAGTTTTTTTTTAAAGAATGCTTTTTATTGATTTGCTTTAAAAAGTAAAAAATAACGAAAAAGAAGAGTGAAAACTTGGTAGAAGATACACAGAAAAGGTGATTTCAGAAAAGCATTCAAGGTTGGTTTTGCTGATTGCGATAATTACGTACCAGAAGAAGTAACAGGAATCAGCAAACCAACCTCAAATGCTTTTCTGAAATCAGTTTGTCTGTTTATCTTTTGCAAAGGATCTACCTCAAAATCCGATGTCCAGATAACAGATGTTCATTTACGGGAGATGAAAATAGCGCAAGATGAAATACCCGAATGGTGAAATTTTCCAAGCGTAAGTAAACACTTTCCCAAATGTAATTGAAACACACACTGAAGTAAGTAAAACCCACCTAAGTGGGAGGTTATGCCCTCCACCCCCCCAACTATATATACCATCTCTGGGATCACACTACAGTGGAGAAAAGGGCATGCTGGGTAAGTGTTTACTTATCCTGTGAAAATTATGCCATTCGGGTATTTCATCTTTCACTATTTATGTCTTGCATAAATGAACATCAGTTATATGGATATCGGGATTTCGAAGTAGACCCATATACACACATACACTTAGGATCTATACTGAAATGTTGAATTTCACCAATTTGATGTTTCAGTATAAGAAATCCATTTAATCTAAACACAAAAAGGTTAAAAAAGATCTTAACAAAAATAAAACAGTTGCCTCCCTTCACCCCTCATCTCATTGCAAATTAACCTGAGATCTCAGAACAAGAGAAAAAAGGAATACATTTCTTACTTCATTGTTAGTGATCTTGCCCATGCACGCATTCACACACACATACATTAGCACACACAAGGAATAAATAAAAATATAAAAAAATAATTTTTTTTAAAGAATGCTTTTTATTGATTTGCTTTAAAAAGTAAAAATAACAAAGAAGAAGATTGAAATCTTGGTAGAAGATACACAGAAAAGGTGATCTCAGAAAAGCATTCAAGGTTAGTTTTGCTGATTGTGATAATTACGTACCAGAAGAAGTAGCAGGAATAAGCAAACCCAATCTCAAGCTGATTTCAGAAAAGTATTCGATGTTGGTTTTGTTGATTGTGATAATGACTTATCAGAAAAAGTAGCAGGAATCAACAAAACCAACCTCAAATGCTTTTCTGAAATCAGCTTGTCTGTTTATCTTTTGCAAAGGAACTACTTCAAAATCCGATGTTCAGATAACTGATGTTCATTTACACGAGATGAAAATAGCGAAAGATGAAATACCCGAATGGCGAAATTTTCCAAAGGTAAGTAAACACTTGCCCAAATGTAAATGAAACACACACTGAAGTAAGTAAAACCCACCTAAGTGGGAGGCTATGCCATCCACAACCTCCTCCCCCCACACTATATTTACCATCTCTGGGATCACACTACAGTGGAGAAAAGGGCATTCTGGGTAAGTGTTTAGTTATCCTGGGAAAATTATGCCATTTGGGTATTTCATCTTTCACTGTTTATGTCTCGCATAAATGAACATTAGTTATATTGGCATCACGATATCGAAGTAGACCCATATACACACATACACTAAGGATCTATACTAAAATGTTGAATTTCACCAATTTGATGTTTCAATATAACAAATTGATTTAATCTAAACACAAAAAGGTTAAAACAGATCTTAACAAAAATAAAACAGTTGCCTCCCTTCACCCCTCATCTCCTTGCAAATTAAATGTATTAACCTGAGATCTCAGAACAATGAGTAAAAAGGAAAAAACTTCTTACTTCATTGTTAGTGATCCTGCCCATGCACTCATTCACACACACACACATTAGCACACACAAAATTGTACATTCAAGCAGAAACACAGATTACTGAATTTTACTTTCTTCTGCACACATCGATCAAATAAACTTAGTGTAATGAATGAACAATGAATAAAGGGATAGAGCTTCCAACTTGTCCTGGTAACTCAGGGGCTTTAGGCCTGATGTTTTTGGTTAAGAACCTTTGAGGTCTTTCTATTTGTTTGCTATGTTTAATGATAAACATCGCAAAGGGGGTATTAAATTTGATAAGTGGCCTGATCAATGCTGAGTATAAGGGAATGACTACCTCTTTATTCCTTGATGATATTCCTTTGGCAATCAACTGGGCTAAATAAAGGGATTTCCTGACAACTGTTGTTACATGATGGTCAAAAGAGAGGGAGATGTCAATCTAAGTACCTAGACCCCTAACTACATTTTAGTGAGTTGTCTGTTAAAAGTGATGATACTACACTTTCTGCATTTGTTTGAATCCACTTTAAGTATGCCAGGAGTTTACTAGAGCAAGATCATTCTGGAGGATTTGGGTGTTATAGGGTGACTTAACAACAACCTCCAGTCTGCAATCATCTGCAAACTTTGTTAGCCAGAAGTCTTCATTCTCTTCTTGGAGGTCAGTGAGGGGTGAATAAATGTCTCAGACTTGAGGCTGGCACAACACTTGTTTGTAAGTATATTGGCAATGTCAGTTGGCTTAGAATAGGAGGTCCCGTAATTAATATTTTTTGTCCCTTTCTGTCATATTGACAGCTATCCCAATGGCTTAAATCCTTCGATAGGTCTACTGGCACTCCAGTCACTCCTGGTCAATGTTGAATTTCAAGCCAGGCCAGTATGGAGCTTAAGGGCATCTTGGGGGTGATGCTGCCTAACTTTCATCCATTTTTTTACAACCTACCCATGATCCTTCTTCTCTACATTTTCTGACATTGTCTGAGGGCTACTGTCTTCAGTGGACCACACCTCCTCTTAAGAAGCATCTTCAGCAAATGCCCTCCTTGCCAGGGCCTCGGACAACTGAGGTGCTAATCGAACCTGGGTCACCTGGGCCATAGTTAGGGTTTTATCCCACTGTGCCATGGTGCTGGGCCATTATGAATAAGTTCTGAGTAATGCGGGGTGTTGTTTTTCTTTTAGTTTTCTAGCATGTTAGGCTTTAGAGGTCAACCTAAGTTTATGGGCTACTTTAGTGGATATAATAGTGTTATTTCTTTTCTTTAAAGATTTTGATATTATCCTTGAGAATATGGGTTTTGGATTTACTAATAATGTAAAGAGTTTCTTTCTTTCTTTCATTTTTTGTATAGTTTATTTATGGTGGTGCACCACCAGGGTAATTTGTTTTGAGATTTCCTGTGATACGGGGTTCTGGCAGGGACTACTAGTTCCATGCATTTTTCTAAATGTGCATAGAATTCCTTAGTTCTTTCTGCTGTATTAAGTTATGTGTATGTGGATGGAGGGGGGTGCAGTGTAGTTTAATATTTCATCACATAAGAGGTTGAGATTGGCATGTAAGTATTCCTTAAATTCATCAGGTTTGATGAAGGAGCTCTTGGGAGTTTAAAGTAAAAGGTCACATGTTTAAGGAGATACCAGAGGAGTAATGCAAGAGATGGCCATATTTGTAAGAACCAGGTCAAGAATGTCATGCCCTGTAGTCAGTTTATTTATCAACTTTTCAAGGGAATTTTTATTTATTCAGTCAAGGAATTTTTGAGCATATCTTATATTGGAGATATAGTTGTCCTTGTTTATTGAAGGATAGTTAAAGTCACCCAAAGTAAGGGAGTTTTTGCTTATAGAAAGACCATTTAGAAGTCTGAGTAATCTTACATGGTCATCAGGAGATAAACAAGGTGTTCTGTAACAAGTTATTAGTTGATAATTAATCCTACCAAGAATGATCTGTAATTCACTGAGTTCAGTTTGTGAGTCCCTGTGGATCTGCCTGGAGGAAATATATTCACTGACTATTATGGAGACACCACCAGGGTTAACATTGTGCTTGAAAGCATGAAAAACATAAAACCCTGGTATAGAGGGAGTAGTCTCCTTAATGCAGCCCAGGTTTGGGACTGATATGTTAGTTGCAGTGGAATGTCCATCAACTGGACTCTGCCTGAAAAAAGACAAACTGGGGAAGCAGTAAAGGCTTTAAAAAGTATGTGAGAGCCCTGAAACCAAATCTCTGGCCATCCTCAGTGAACATACTGGATCCCCCTAGAATGACACCTGCTACTTAACCAATTATCTTTTCTTTGTATCTAGATATCATTCGATGTGAAAGAAGGATTTGACTAGTGTCTTGCCTGCATTTGTATCATGCCTGGAAACTTTGGACATGTTTCTCTGCACATCTTCCAAGGTTCTACATTTCAGGTTGTTCATTCCCACATGTACCACTACAATATCATAGTTGTATTTGTCATGAGTTAGGGCCTTTGAGGCCCTTATAATGTTAGCTATCCTGGTACCTGAAAGACAATTCATTGTAATCATCTCCTTGTTCAGCCTTGTGAGTGACGAGTCAGAGTGCATGACAACAGAGTCAACAATCGATAAACATTTTTATTGCTACTGTGGTCAAAATGATAGCTATGGAGGGTTATACTCAGAGTGACTCTATGAGAAGTGTGTATGAGATGGATGAGAGGCCTGACTTTTAGTGAGATTTAATCTTCCTATTTCTAGGAAATTCAGGGAGTAATTGTTTTACAGCTTTAACATAAGACATCTTGTTACAATTAGAGAAGCATCTTGATAGAGGTCTATAAAGCTCACAGGGGAAAGTTTATAGGTGAAATGGAATTATTACTGTTGAGTATGAGATGATTAACTATGCGCATAAGGCAGTTTGTAAACTGTCCCAGGAGACCTTGTGCTAAAAGTCTGACAAGAGAAGTGAAACTAGAAAAGTGACTGATGTTTAGAGGAGTAAAGAAAGTGCAGTTAAAGTAGTTTGATCCTCTGGTGTTCACTAGTATGAGCATTTAAGATAACACTTTAAGGAACAACAAAAGACAAACTTAAGGGCAGGCAACTCAAGAGCTCCCAGGTTTAGAAAAGCGATACGGATTGGCTTGGTGGCCACTTTGTAATCTGGCCCTAAGAAATACAGTGGGAGGACAAATGTATTTAAACTGCTTAAGGGAGAGTCTTCACAAAATTATACTTATGTGAGCACAAGATCCAGTAAAATGGAGAGCAAGGGAATTATGCTGTCAAATTATCACAATGGGCATACAGCAACAGATACACTGGGTTTAAGAACACAACTACAGCAGGGTAGAATGGTGGTAAAATTCATAGACACTTAACTCTGTAATGACTGGCCTGAAACTGCCTTAAAGCAAACACAAGTCCTGAACCAGCCTAACTGTCACTTTCTATATAATAAAGAAATGTAAGTTTAATATCAACAATTACACCACTTAAATGGCAAAATGCAGTGCATGTATTTATTAATATAAGCTTAACGTCCTTAGCTAAAGTAGTTAATGATCAGAATCGTCATTGTCAAAAAGACACTCCATTTTTTCATTTTATAAACTTTACAATGTTGCCACAATTAAAGTATAACATACTCCTTGATATATCAGGACTGGAAACACAGCAACTTTCTGAAGATACTCCAACTTCATGTTTAGGGATGCCCATGAGAAAATTATTATCAAAAGTCACTATAAATGATCACTCAGCTTCCATCCTATCACCCCATATATTCACATACAATCAACTGTACATATACACTTCCACCAGAATAGATGCTACATCCTTTAGAATATGGACCCTTCATCCCAAAAGTCATGGAAGGTCTCTAAGGAGACAAAGTCCAGCATCCCTACAACTACTGCAAAGCTTGAGTCATACATAATATAAGCTACATATGCCACTGGTTAATTTATTATAATATAATCAGCTGAGCATCCCATTCTTACATATCAAAAATACCACAATTCATGATTTTATTAAAGACCTCAGCAGGCCACCACCACAAATTAAATTAGCCTTTCACCCAAAATCCTTAGTTAAGGAACAAAGCAAATCTTTCATGTGATGTACCCACCACTCATATGTATTGAGCTAACAAGCTGCCATCTTATAAGAAAGGGGGCATACAACAGAACTGAGAGAAGCCCCTGCACAACAAATTCTGAAACTTCATAGCTCAAACCTCCAAAAAAGCATCTTTAAACAAATTGAACTAAAAGATGCCCCTTGACAGAATGAATATGAAACCCTAGTCTTTCATATTCTGATAGAAATCATCAATTTAAAAATTGCACAGATACTAACAAGAACATCCTGCATCACACAACACAATCAATAAACTAAAATTAATAGTGTCTTGTCATCCTTAGTGTGCTGCTTTTTGCCCCCCACTAGTCTTAAAAAAACTTTCTACATAGTATATTAAAGACATTTTATATATATATATATATATATATATATATATATATATATATATGGTTAATCTAAAGAACTGGATCCTTCAAACCTCTTTATACAAACAGTATTCTTAAAAATCAGCATTATTTTAAAAAGTCAGACTTTTTTAAAACACCTTTATTAAATTATCTCTTAAGACATGCACATACATTCATTAACAGAAAAGAAAACAAATATTGTCTCTTAATGGAGTCATGTACTCCCTTTGATATGGTTTGAGGCTTCATGATTACTAATTAGGAAACAAAATAAACTAAATAAATACCTAAACCCAAGGTATCACACAGAATACAAAAAGAAAACCTGTCTGAAACAGAACCAAGCAGGAGGTGCGAACCATAGGAGAAGAAATGTAATGAATAAAATTGAGCGCTTTCGTTCCTTTTATTATTCACTGGAACTTCTTCAGAAAAACATAGCAACACAAGACTATCAAAGATTTATAGCTTAAAAATGTCTGCCAAAAATCTAATAAGCCAATCATAAAAGCATCCTGTTTAATGTAAAAATGATGTCACGTCCTATAAATAATTTCCAGTCAGAAAAACAACTAATATTTTCATAACAACACAAAATAAAAAACATTCAATATCAAAAATCTCAAGTATCAAAAATAAAAAATACTAAAACTAAACAAATTTCAATAAAATGCTTATGAGGTGCCATAAGCACTCTTAAATTTAAGTAAACATTTAATATGGATAATTTCATTTAGTCCAGGAAAACTATTTGCTCTAAGCATGATCTGCCACTTTAATTCACTGACTTCTATAACCTTGTTGTACCCTGTAATAAAACTAACTTGATCAACTTGCTTCAACACGCAAAAATGATATTTTCTAAATCCTTTACAATTTAAACTGTGTGTAGCTATTTATAGGAAGGGATATTGTTTTTATATTAAACAGGAGGCTTTTATGATTGATAGGCTGCCATAGTTGTCCATCACCCTGATAAGAAGTCCAGAGTTATGAATCAGGAAGTGGATTATGCATCTTCCACTTTTTCTTTGATGGCTGTAAGCTATATATGCTATATGATAAGGTTCCAGAGACAGCTGTTAAATGAGGTGCAGTAGACAATGGAACAGCTGTCTGGCAGAATGTTAAAGTCAAAGTTAAAAGTGTAACTGTTAACTATATCCACTGTATCAAAGCTCAGCACGAGACTTGCTTATGATTCTGTTGACTGATATGCCATCTAGATATATGCCATCTTCCAAGTTTCATTTAATGGACTTTGCTGGAGATAAAAATGTGATCTTCTTAGAGCTTTCCTTTGAATGATCTACACTTTTTAATCAAGTATATGTGCTCACCTGGAGGATATGGAAAATAAGGGAAAATTTTAACTTCTATTGAAGCCAAATTTCAGATCCCACAATTCCCCTTTTCTCACATGCCACAGAATCCATGTGGATTGGTTCAGGCATGGCCAACAGCATCACTATAAGAGGTTTGGGAGGAACCAGAATGGTTACCCACCCAGATGTTGTAGTAATGTATAACAAGAGGGGAAGAACAGTCCTCCTTCAAGGGGCAGTAGTCCAGCCATGAGACCTTGTATTACATGATAGAACAAAATCCATAAAAGGGAAGTCACCCCTAATCATTATTAGTAAAAAAATACGAGCACTCATAAAATCAACTAAGGCCAATTTTGAGAGAAAAATTGCCATGGATTCAAAGGACAATCATAAGGCCTTTTTCAGCTATGTTAGGAACCTGGGTGGAAACTCCCAGATATGCTCAGAATTAGTCCAAAATGATACAAAAATCACTGAACCCACAGACATTGCCAACATACTGGCAGACAGGTTCAGTGCAAACTTCACCCCCCTCTCCCCCCCTAAAGGAGAGATAACTATCCAGCGGAGTGTAGCCTCCCAGACATCTCAAATGCGCAGGTGAAAGCTGCTCTCTAAAGCTAAAAACACAGCATCAATGGGACCGGATGGTGTCCCTGGCTGTGTGCTACATGAGCTAAATGAGGAATTAAACCCGCTCATAAGGCAGCTGTTTAATCTCAGCCTTACCACAGGATACGTGCCCAAGGAGTGGCGTACGGCAACTGTGGTCCCACTCCACAAAGGCGGTGCCTCTACGGACCCTGGTAATTACCGCCCCATAAGCTTAACAAGTCTAGTCTGCAAAGCTATGGAGAGGATCATTATGGAGCTCATAAACAAAGATATAGGGGACTTGCAGACATTGGACCCGACCCAGTTTGGCTTTGTCAAGGGAAGATCATGCCTTTTGAACTTGGTCGACTTCTTCGAAACAGTCACCAAGGCCATTGATGAGGGAAAGGCAGTCCATACAGCCTACCTTGACCCTGCAAAGGCTTTCGACACAATACCCCACTCGGGTATTGTAGAAAAACTTACCAGCTTAAATGTAAACCCATATGTCACAAGATGGGTTGCAAACTGGCTTAAGGACAGAACCCACAGGGTTAGAGTTGCTGGCGCTATGTCAGACTCCAAGCTGGTCACAAGTGGTGTCCCACAGGGCTCGGTCCTTGGCCCCCTATTGTTCGGCATCTACTTCTCAGAAGTACAGGCCAACATGGGAGGACTTTGGCTGACAAAGTTTGCAGACGACTGCAAACTGGGCCATAGTGGAAAGTGCATCGGACATGGATATCCTTCAGAAGGGACTCACGGAAACAGATATCTGGTGCCAGAGCCATGGCCTGAAGTTAAACACCAAAAAATGTATAGTCATACCCTTCGGGAAAAACAAGGTAACCCCAAGCTACCATATAGGTGGCAATCCACTAAGCACAGAAGAGGTTATCAGGGACCTGGGGACCCAGGTTGACAGTGGCCTTTCTTTTGACACTCACGTTGCTAAAGTGGTTAGAAAGACCTTCTACATTGCCCAGCTGATCATGAAGGGATTCACATCCAGATCTAGTGAGGTCATTGTTCTCCTGTACTCTTCACTTATCAGACCAATGATCGAGTACAATGCCCCATTCGGGATGTATCTCACCCGACATCTGCAGCAATTGGAGAGACCCCAAACGTTCCTCACCAAAAGGATAAAGGGACTCCAAAATCTGTCATATGCTGCCAGATTGAAGAAACTCCAGCTCTATTCAGTCGCATACCATCTGCTCAGAGGTGACATGTGCCTGACATACAAGGCCATGTCCAACCCGGAATTAATGGACATGCTCCACCTCAAAAAATCCAAATCCACCAAAACCACTAGAGCAAGCGACTTAAACCTTAGCACGGATATAAATAGGACGTGCTGGAGGGATAGATTTATCACTCAGAGACTCCCTATGCTGTGGAATAAAATCCCGGTCCATGTGAGGCAGAGCACCTCGCTGGCTCTGTTCAAGAGAAATCTTGACCTGTGGATGGGAGATCGTAGGTTTACCCCGGGAATCATCTCTGTGTCACTGCTGGACAGAGGCACAACAAACTAATGGGCACGGTATTTTTTCATATAAGGGGTGGCGTAAGCCACAAAAATTTGGGCTAGGCTTATAAATGCCTTAGGGCAGATAGCCTAGTATAAACCTATGAACCTATGAACCTATGTTCTACCTTGGAGACAAGCAGGAACTGTTTTCCCCTTCACCTGCCTCTATGATTGGGCAATGGACAGGTCAGGTAGATAACAAAACCAATTTCTGGAGACTTATTCCCCTTCCTGCATCCATTTTCTACACTTGCCTGATATCCAACCATGTCAAAGGTCCCAAACCTTCTAAAAACAGCCATCCAAGAGGTCCTAACAGATTACTATCGCAGGCTTTTTTGGTACTCAGGAAAACAAAGGACCTCAGGCTGAATGCTGAGGTGAGTGGCCATATATCAACACTTTTTGGTTGATGATTGTGCAATCCATCCCTCCATTCCCACCATGTTGTTTAGAAAGAGACTCAATGTGCATTTTGAACATTCAAGATGCCTACTTCCAAATAAAAATTCCAAGGAATGCAGGAGGTATCTACACTTCTGAGCAGATGCCAGTCATTATCAGCTGAGGACTATTCCATTTGGTCTTACCTCTGTCTTTATGGTGTTCACCAAATGCACATTTTTCATTGCAATGAACTAAATGAACTAAAGGTTACAAGGAGTGAAGGCACTTCCCTGTCTGGATGGCTGGTCACTTTTACATTCTTTGAGCATACTGGCCTCTACCCAGGAGTTATTTATAGATGAAGTCTATTACTCATAGATGAAAGCGCTCAACTTGTTTTTTAATCGTTTTTATTAAAAGTTTCTCTTGCTACCTGGTGGACTGGTGAACGTTTTTTACAGCGACATACAGCAGTTACCATCTGTTCTGCCTACTGCCTTACTGGAACTGTTACATTTGTTTTTGGATACTGTGCGGCGGTTCCTGGTTTCGTTTTCACTCATTATTTAGACAGATGGAACGTTATGGTAAGATAACTTTTTTATCTGATGTTGTTAATCATCTTTCCATTCATCACTAGATGGGGACAGAATCCCAAGCTACCTGAGAAACCTGGGTGGCCCTTATGGAAGAACATTCCTGAGCACCATTGAGCCAAAGGCCGCTCTTCCCCTGGAGACCATAACCAACTCGTAATGTTTGATGAAAGTGTGTGGTTTACCCCAAATGGCTGCTGCACAAATGTCATCAATAGAGGCTCTGGAGTGAAAGGCTACAGAGGTTGCTATAACTCTAGTTGAATGTGCTTTGATATTGTGAGGTCTAGGCTCATTTGCACATGAATATGAAAAAGAAATACAATCTCTGAGTCACTTTGATAAAATGACTTTTGAAACAGCATATCCCATTCTTGGACCAGAAAAGGAAATGAAAAGCTGGTCTGTCTTGTGGATAGATTTCGTCCTGTCTAGGTAAAAACGTAGTTGTCTATGCACATCCAAGCAGTGTACGCAGTATTCTCCTTTATTGGAATAGTTCAGGAAAAACACTGGGAGCTCGATGGATTGGTTCACAGAAAAATCAGAAACCACTTTGGGGAGAAAAGATGGATTAATATGTAGAGATACTCTATCTATATGAAATATTAGGTATGGTCTCTTGATGCATAAGGCCTGTAATTCTGTGATCTGTCTAGCTGAAGTGACAGCTACCAAAAAGAGAGATTTCCATGAGAGAAATTTCACATCACATTTTGCAGCAGGCTCAAAGGGGGGTAGAGACAGTGACTGCAGTACTAGAGAGAGATTCCACGTCTCTAAGGGCGCCTAATTGTGGAACACTCCTTTGATCATGGTTTTGCATAGGTGAATGGACATAAGTGGAGTACCCTCTAATCCGTTATGGAAATTGGAAATTGTTGCTAAATGGACTCATATGGTAGAGGCTGATGCTCCATTTTCAAACAACTCAGATAGGTATTGAAGGATGACAGAGACTGGAGCTGAGAAGGGATCTAGCATCCATTCTTTAGACCATAGAGAAAACTTTTTCCATTTATCTCTATAAAGTTTTCTGTTAGATGGTTTATGGGAGGCCAGAATAATATCGTGAACAGGTGAGGAAAGGGCTTCCTGCCTGGCGACTAACGGAAGTGGAGAAACCAAGCCATTAGCTTGAGACTGGACAGATTTGGGTGAGTCAGCCCTTGGGGGTGATTAATCAAGTCTGGACGAGTGTCCAGGATCCATGGAGGGTGTAACAGATGAGGCCGGAGGAAGGGGAACCACACTTGATGAGGCCAGAATGAGGCAATGAGGATCACCTTGCATCCCAACTGAGTAGCTTTCTTTAAGAATAGAGGTATCAAGGGAATTGGAGGATAGGCATAGAGGAGACCTGTGGGTCAATTGTGAGTCAGAGTGTTTCTCAGGGGAAAGAGAGCAATGTAGCTGCTCCATTTGTTGCTCATAGGGGAGGCAAAGAGGTTGAAACAGAGCTGGCCCCATCGGCTGAACATTTCTGCCATCACTTTGGGATTGAGAGACCACTCATGTGGAAGGAGAATGCATCTGCTCAACCTGTCCTGAATCATGTTGGAACTCCCTGGAATGTGCATTGCTATTAGAAAGTGGCCGGAAGCTATCTCCCAGTGACAAATTCTCATGGCATCTTGACACAGGGAGTAGGATTTGGGTCCTCCTTGTTTGTTGATATACCAGACTACTGACATATTGTCTGACTGAATTGCAATTGTTCTAGGGGGAAGAAGTGGATGTAATGCCTGCAACGCTAACAGCACCGCTCTTAACTCCAGAACATTGATATGCAGGTTGGCCTCTAAGCTTGACCACATGCCTTGGACTGTCTTTCCCTGAAAATGTCCCCCCACCTAATCAGGAAAGCATTCGTAGTCACAGTGGCATTGGGTTGAGGGGACTGAAAGGGGTGACACCAAAGTTCTGCTTCTGGCCTCATCCACCAAAGGAGATCTTACTTGCAAGAGTTGGTTATGAGCACCTGCGAGTTTAGGGGGTGAAGATTTGCAAACCACAGGGACAATAGGAGCCATTGTAACAGTCTCATGTGCAACCTTGCCAGAGGAACTATTGGAATGGCTGCAGCCATGGACCCCAGAGCCTGTATAACTCCTCTTGCTGACACCTTCTTTTGACAGAGTATCACACACACTTGCAATCTTAACCTCTGAAGCCTGTGACCTGGGAGAGATACCAGACAGGATTGAGTATCAAAAACTTCCCCTATAAATTCCAGCTGTTGGGTAGGTTCTAAGTTGGATTTCTTCCAGTGTACAGTGATTCCCAGGGACTCTGCTAGTGAAAGGGTGTATTGGAAGGCCATAGTCAGAAGATGCTTGGTTTGGGCGGAGAGGAGCCAATCATCCAAATATGAAAACACCTGGCATCCTTGAAGTCCCAGATGAGCTGTCACCACTGCTAGACATTTCATGAACACTCTGGAGGCTGTCAAGAGACCGAATGGCAGGGCTCAGAACTGGTAATGATTGGCTCCTAGCCAGAAGCGAAGGAGACTCCTGGAGCGTTTTCCATTTTGATGTGGTAATACACCTCCCAGAGGTCTATCGAGCATATCCAAACATCCTCCCTTAAAAAAAGGGAGAATGGATTGAATAGTGGCCATGCGGAACTTGGTTTACACAACTGATTTGTTTAAGTGCTGAGATCCAGGATGGGTCTCCAGTCCTCGGTCTTTTTTGACTCTAAAAATAATTTTGAGTAAAACCCGGATCCACATTGGCCTGGAGGGACTGGTTGGATGACTCTTTTTTGACACAGCTTTGTTATCTCTGAAGCTGTTTCTTCCCTTTGATTGGGTGGAACATCGGGAAGGTTTTTTGTAGGTTTTGGAGAGGAGGTTAGATGGATGTAGTAGCCTCTGGAGATTATTCTCTGCACCCATCAATCATTTGTAATAGAGTGCCAGGCAGTTTGGTGCAGAGAAATATGAACCCTGACTGCCAGAGGAAAGCAATCAGGCAATGCTTCAGGAGCATTGATAAGACCACCCAGAGAAGGGATCTCTGGAGTCTTGGTTTTGGGGACCCCATCTACCCCTAAAGGGGCATCTTCCACCATTGTAACCCCCTCTGCCTCTGGGGGAATCCTCACCATGTGCGTTACAGAAAGGACCCTGAGATTTCTTGTGCCAGATTTTCCCACACCTCTGGTTCCTGGAAAAGGAACACTGAGGCTTGGCATAACATAGGCCAGTGGCAGAGTCTTTCCATCTTGCTCGCACCTGGCTAGCATGTCCTTCACTTTAGAACCAAATAAGGACGATGGTTCAATAGGGGCATTCAAAAAGGAGGACTTGAAGGAGTCCGCGAGGTCACAGATGCACATCCAAGCATGACGCCTCATGACTATGCCAGCACCTGCAGCTCTGGCCGCCCCTTTGGTTATGTGGGAGAGCAGCCTCATGAACAAATTGGAAATAGATTCAAGGGTGGCAAGTTGAGAGGCAACCTTGTCCCATGCCTCATCAGAAACTTGACCCCATGAGGAATCCAGAAAGTTCGGTAATCAGATCTCTTTGAAGCATCGTGAAATGTGCCAAGTAGTTCAGGGACCTGACAGCAAAGGTCACTGAAGCAAAGACTCACTTCCCTAACCTGTCCAGAGCCCAAGATTCCCTGTTGTGTGGGTGGACAGTAGGACTTTCTTCCGCTAGATCCTTTTTAGTGGCCACTGCCACCACCATAGCATCAACTGGCAAAACTTTGGACCAGTGTGGATGCTCTTCCTGGGGAGAAAGAATATTATCAGGTCTCCGGGAAATGGCCTCAATAGAGTCAGGGTTCTGCCAAGCACGCTGCATGATGAGCTGGATTAACTCATCAGCAGGTGGGGTCACCCAAGAGGTAGAAGGCTGGGAGAGAAAGGCATGCAGGAATACGGATTCCTCAGAGGAGGGGTTGGAGGGCTTCCAGCCACCCCTCAGTTTAAATACTTCCAGAATGTCTCTGAAGGAGACATCATCCAGGGATGACCATGGGGACCACTCCCCATAATCATAGTCCATATGTTCTGTTAAAGACTCTTCAGGAGAGTCCATGTGCTTCCTCTTGCATGCCTTCTTCCAAGGAGGTTCCTCGGTGGAAATATCTGAGGAAGACTCGGAAGGGTGGATACCCCGAACTGGGGTTTCCTGAGGCTTCTCCTCCTGGTGTCCCGGTGAGGTGGCTCATGGTAGCTGTAGCTCAGAGGGAGCAGAATGAAATTCTGACATCATCGGAGTGCTTCCCAAAGCAGGCACCCTCTCCATAATCTGGAAAGCAGTCCCACCCGAAGACGAGTGAGAGCCCGGAACCAAGAAGGAAAACCTCGGAACCGGGGTCACACCCCGCTCCGCTGGGCCCGCTCTCAGAGATGGAGCCTCAAGTAGGATTGGGGCACGTGTTATCTCCAGATCTGAGGATGGAACAGATAAAACACTTGGAACCATGCCCTGAACTGAGGACTCTGCCCCCCCAACCATGAGTCTGAGGAAGGGACGGAGAACCAAAGGGATGGCCTCGAAGCCTCAGTGCCAAGGAACGGGGTTCCACAAAAGATGGTGGCACAATGGGCTTCAGAGCCGATGCGTCCAAAGGAGGAGAATACGTCGAAGTCCTAGGAGACCTAGACTCAAGTTCCAGAGGGGGATGAGTCTTTGGAACATTTGGTATCCCTCTGGCCATTAACAGCTGATCCAACAGGCTCATCAAGTTCAGATAGACTCCTGGTGGACCTTGTGGATACTCCTGAAGGTGAGTCGGGTTGATCCAAAAAAGGGCTATACATTTGACCCAGGAACGGATCCAAAGAGGGGGAGTATCGGGTCCATAGTGTCTGAGCTAATGACACTGTAGCCTCTAATTTGGAGACAGGAAGCAAAGGAAACAATTTTGCAGTAAAAGGGCTCAGTGCCGATGGGGTACTCGGAGTCAATGTCATCGGTTCCAAAGTAGTGGCAGAGGTCGGCACCACTTTCAATGTAGTTGAAGGCAAGGTTGGTACTGTAGCTGGAGAAGTCAATGCCGAAGATGGCGCCGACACTGAAAATCTGGTAGTATCCAATACGGCTTGAGTTGTAATAGTATTTGGAGAGGAGCTCAGAACAGCAGTAGTCAGAGCCGAAGTAGGAAGTCTATGCTCCAAGGAAGTTTTGTGGGCCTTATGTTTAGACGTCTTACCTCTGTCACCAACAGGTGAAGAGGGATCAGAGTGGGGATGTTTCTTGTCCTTCATTGGAGGAGTTGAGACCTCTGAGGCAGAAAGGGCCTCTGAGAAAGGAGAAGCAAGAAGGCCTTTCAAAATCAATATGTTCTTGTGTTCATTCAGCATCTGCTGTCTGAAACTTTGACAGATTTGACAGGGCGGTTGAACAGAGAGATGAGGAACCCCCAGGTAATAAACGCAGTCCTCATGAGAGTCACTATTAGGAAGTTTACCATTGCAAGAGGTGCAATGCTTAAACCCCGAAGATCCTTTTTTCTCAGACATGTCTACAAACACACTAAACCCCGAAGATCCTTTTTTCTCAGACATGTCTACGAACACACTAACAACAAATTTACTAAACTAGAGTCAGGAAAGATGGAGGAAAGACGATACCAACAATGGTATCAAGAGATACCACAAGGGTAAGGAGAGGGCATACCAGCGATGGTAAGAAGAATTACCCAATGTGTAGAGCTAGGTATAAGAAAGTTACAAATAACTCTAAATGAGTAAAGTAGAAAGGAGATAGCTTTAGAAAGTGACTAGGTAAGACATATGTATCAAAAATGTATCAAAAATATCAAAAAAAAAATACCACTTAGCTTGAGAGCTCGGTGAAATGCCGCTATATGGCTACACGGCAAACAAGATCTGAGGTAACAGGGAGAAGGGCATTGTGGGTATCAGCTTAGCTCGAGCGTTTTTTGGTGTATGCGAGCTTGGTATTAGGCTGGTATGGTTCCGAGGGGCTCAGAACCGACCCATCAGTGATAAATGGAAAGAAGATTAACAACATCAAATTGCATTCTTTCCCCCTTTGATAAGTGGTGGTATAGGTATGGGAACATGATATATCAACCAACCATTTTGGATAAAGGCAACTCCCCAGCAGAAAGGCTTGTGAATTTCCTTTTTATGCCAGATATGTGATCTCTTGGTTTCTAAGTCATGTATAGACTGTTCCATCACTTGAGGAAGCTTTGCTGCGACCTTTTTGCTTCTGCCCCGTGTCAAGTGCAGAAACTTATTTTCTATAATCTGTCAACCAGGGAAATGTTACAGAGACATTCTAATCCAGAAATATCTCCCAAGACTTCTCTAGCCCTTCCCCCACGTCCCTGATTCCAAAATGTATTCAGATAGCCAAGTAATATAAATCCAGTGTTTTCATAGCCCTCTCATAGCCCTTTGCTCACATGTTTTCTGCTGAATTCTCTCTGTTTTCGGCCATTCAGGGCCTTACCAGCTATCCCTTCAGCAAGTGCCATCTTGCTTTCCACTTTCTAAGTCTAACTAATTGGATTCTCCAGTTCATCTAATGGTCAGAGACCTGGGCTATCCATCCAGAGCATTACAGATTCTGACTTCTGTACAAAAACACAGTACAAGAAAAACTTACAAAAGCAAGTGAACTTGCTTTTCCAATTGAGCTTCACTGAATGGCCTAGATCCATGTACTGGGCTTATATCATCAGTCTTGAACTATTTTCCCAAATTTTTGGCACAGGCCACAGGTAATCTTTTATAAAAGTGCACCTTGCTGTTATTTCTAATTCCTTAAGGATTTATTTCTATATTATTAGCTTCTCTGAAAGTACACAAGACCTTTCTGAAGGCTGCCTTTTTTTATAAGACTCCCCACTCAAGAATTCTGATATTTTGGGGAACCGTTTCCTCTCTCTCTCTCTCTCTCTCTCTCTCTCTCTGGATAGTTGATTGCTGCCCAGAATGTCGAATTTAAAAGATTGCCTGCATCCTGTCATGGCAGGTAGACTAAGAGAAGACAGGGAAAGTGAGTGTAGCATTTGCTTCACATTCTCCCCTCTTCTCCCAGTTGTGCAATTATATATTTGGTGTGTGTGTGTGTGTGTGTATATATATATATATATATATATATATATATATATATATATATATATATTGTATAGTTCAGAGGCATGGAAGCTTGCCCCATATTGGGGGGACTTAACCCTGCTGCAAGAAAAAAATGTTTTCTGTTTCTTGTGATTTGGGTGGATATCAGTATTTTGACTGGTAATGTTCCAAGATTTTATATATTTTGATTTTGGATAATGTTTTGTTGATTAAGTAAGATGTGATATTTCATAGTGCCCGCAGAGAGCTCATAGTCTAGGTGGTAAAAACAAAATAACTCAGAAATACTCATAAAAACTTGCTGCTAAGTGTTTAAGACTTCTCTAGATAATTGGTTGACTGTCTGTATCAAATTCTGTTTACCTTTATTTAAGGCTTATTACATTACAGCAGTGACCATCTCCTAAGCTCTAAACCTTTTTCTGTAATGCAGGCTTTGATGATATTGTTGTGGCTTCTACTTACTCCTCACTGAATACATTTGCAAGACACTATAATTAATATTTGCTCTTTCAATTCAGGTCTTCCTCTGGGGCAAAAAAATATTCAGGGGTATGCTTCCTTAAGTGAGACCAGCCAGGAAGATGAACTTGGAACTCTGATTTACTGTTACCAAGGATGAACATCCTCATCCCAGACACCATAGTTATGCACTTGCCATAATGATAGATTTAGATGAGATGTCCATCATCAGTAATATACCCACCCACCTTCCCTCTCTTTCATTATCTTGTTCTAGTAATATACTCTAGTATTGTCCACATTATGTGGTGTGCCATAAATTTAAACAGGAAAGTCTAATCACAGAGAACTATCGATAGCAAGGAGGAGTTTAGTAGCCTGGGAATGTTTTAGATATCAAGCTGCCTAATGCCTAATGGCATTAGTGTTACTGTTACTGAGGATGGATGTGCATTGTTATGGGAAGTATATAACTTTTGCTTTTGTATCCCCTTTCACCAGACTGCATTTCCCAGTAGTACCTATGGTTTGCCTGTTGTTGGAACTAGTGTCATGTCAGATTATTTAGAACTGATGGTGGTTTGACCTTTCTTCATTTCTTCTTGCTACTTGCTATAGACAGCAGAATTCCTAAAAGTTCCATGTTGTTTCCTGTAAGTTCATTGCCTTCTTTCATCGCATTACTAAATGTTTCTTTAGTGTTTGGCGAGAAGTTATCTTGAACTGTTTTGTAGTAACTGGGTACTGCTTTTTTACCAAGTGTTAAAATATATATATATATATATATATATATATATATATATATATATATATATATATTATTTATTTGTATTTTTAGAGTTTATTGCCTTTTTTCATGTACTTTACTGGTTTTGTGAACTTAAATCTTTGCCACATGTTATTGCACGTGCCTATGGAAGACAGCTGCCATCAAAAGAATTTCATATCCAATGTGACATCTGTTTCTGATGGACTACACAAAAAGAGTCTGAGATTTATTGAAAAATGTTAAAGACTGTTAATAGAAATAACAGGCTAATGGCTCTATAAGCCTACTGTCTGAGAGAAAAATTAAAACCGCAAGAGACTCTACAAGTCTACATGCTGAGAGGAAAATGAAAGTCATAACTAGTTAAACATCTTGACAGTGAAGCTCACAAATTCATTAAGGAAATGGTTTAAGAAAAGGAAAAGATACTTCCATTAGTAAATTGTTAAAAGATGACAGGATAAGAAGAAATATACAAGATCACAGAGCCTGAGAAACGGAAGCCTTTTAGAAAAAAGAAATGATAAAGATAAAGAGAAGTCTTCATCCCATAGCTAAGGTAAGCAGATTGAAGTAATCACTTTAAAAACAATTTAATACATTGATAGTGGTAACTTTGATCAGCACTGACACAATCAAAACAAATTAAACAATTTATACTACCATTGGTGGCACCAGTGATGATGCATTCCTCTATCATGATTATGCCTCAGACAAACTATTTATCTATTTATTTACATTTCACAAGAAGAGACATTCAGAATGGAAGATACTTTTCACTGGAGTCCTAAGGAAAAAAGTTTCAGAATCATAAAAGTACATAAAGTCAATACATATCAAAAAATGTCTTTTTAAAAACACCTTTATTAAATGATCACTTAAGACAAAGGCAAACATACATTAACATAAAAGAAAACAAATCATTTTAACATTTTCCATTTAAATACAATATACATCACATATATTTTCTTTGATACTATCATCAGTCCAACATTACAAAAATTGCTGAATTTCTGCCTCCCCTTAATCCTCATTCTGAACATCTTTATGCAAGTATTGTTTCAGCAGTTTCCATTTATCTATGTACTTTGCTCCTTCCATTTTCTAAGGATCCTTCTTCCAGTTCTTTTATCTCTTTTATAATATCCAATACCTGAAATACACCTGGTGTATACTTTGATTTTTATTTTCTAATAACTGGCAGTCATAGAATTATACTCATTAAGGCTTTACTATGTCTAGACAATTCAGATCCTTTATCCCAGCTGAAAAGAATCACTTCCTTACTTACAGTCGTTTTCTTGCCCAATATTTCTGATAACATACTCTGTAGGGAATTTTTAAAATCAGCCAACTCATTACACTCCCAAAACATATGTTCTCAATTACCTCTTTCTTCTCCATCATGCCTCCAATATTTACTATCTACCTGAGAAAATTTTCTTTGAAGTCTGCTTAGGCTATAAAAATACATATGCAAACACTTCCAAGCAAAGATCTTAAGCATTCTGGACATGGTCGCATACTAGGGAGCCATACGTATGTCTTCTCATTGTTTTCTTGTAAATTATTTTTCCAATCTCTCTTCCCAATCTTTTCTAATCTCCTCCGATTGATACTTATAGCTATAATGCAATATTTTATATGCCCTACTAATTATCCCTTTTTTTTAACAGGGGCTCCTGCTCTAGATTCAACTAAAAACTCTACCAGAGCAGGTCTTTCACTTAAAATCCCCCCTTCTCTTTGCCTGTACTCTGAGTTCAAGTCCTGGTAGGGGCGGCAGTCTGTAGCCTGCAATCCACAATTCTTTTTGGATTTATCCTACTCTGTTCCCTTTCCTGCTTGCGTTATTTCCTCCAAATATCTTGGTTCCTTTGCCAGGTTTCTCCAGTAAATTCAGCCCCTTCTTGCCTATTTTCTGCACCCCTATTTGCAGTCATCCCTATTAGCAAAATCTCCATTCTACATTCATGTACTGGCTTGGCTCCTATAATACTTTCTGCTACTTTACGAATATAATATTGTGTGGCTGTCATTATTCTCTTTAAGGATTTGCATCCCAAATCTCACTCTCTCTATTTCTTGAACTTCTCCTTGCTTCATTATCATCCCTTTCCACTTTGAATTAGAACCTTCTGTTTGTGTTACGTATAGGAACCTTAATGTAGCTCTAAAATATCCCTTCAAATTAGCTAAACCTAAACTACTTTGTTCTATTAGTCTGAACCTTTTTAACTCTTGTCCTCTTTCTCTCCTAGATAAATTCCTTCAGTTCTTTATAATTCTTGTCTACAACTTCTCCTTGGGATGATAAAACTATGCCTGATCCATGTACAAGACTAAAGGGACTAAAAACATTTTACTGCTTGTATCTTAATATCCATATACATAATTAACAGTTTCCAGTTTCTTACTTTTTGTATTATCTGCTGTTTAGTCTCTTTCCACATATACCTAGATGCTATAACAGAAGCCCTTTTAATCCACACTCTTAAATACTTCATCTTATCATGTCCCCATAAATATGGATATTGTTGAACCAATTCATGTGTGGGTACATAATTTACAGCAATAGCCTTTGTTTTATCTTTATTAATTTTGCATCCTGAAATAACTTGAAACTGTCTCCAATGTTCCACAACACTGAGATATCATTTTCTGGCTTTATCAGATGCAAAATAATATCATCTGCAAGTAAAGCCAATTTTCTTGATTACCATACCAATTATATCCTTGAATTTCTGAGTCTCTTATTTTCTTTGCCAATAACTCCAAATATAAAACAAATAGCAAAGGAGAAAGAGACCACACCTGACTGGTTCATCTGTTCAAATACAGCTTATCTGACAGGAACCCTCCCACTTTAATTCTTGCCTCTGATCCTTTATATATCCTTCTAATTAACATTTTATCGTATCAGGGAATGCAAATGCTTTCATTGCCCTACTCATAAAATCTCAGGTTACTCTGTTAAATTCTTTCTCTGCATCAAGGCTCACCAACAACAGATGTATTTTCTTACTTTCTACTTATTTCTGAATAACCATTGCTCTGTTAATGCTGTCAAATATTTGCCTGCCCTTCACAAAACCACACTGATCCATATTTATCAATTTTGGCAACACCTTTGTCATTCTTTTAGCTAGTATAGACATAAACACTTTATAACTGTGATTTAAAATTGAAATGGGTCTGTATGAAGCTGGGTCTGAATGGTCTTTGCCAACTTTAGGTAACACAGCCACCACACCTTTCTTCCAAGATGTTGGTACCTCCCCCCACCCCCCTTTACAATACTGTTAAAATCTTCCACAACTTTATCACTTTTGTCCTTCCTGATTTCCAAATTTCCACAGGAATGCCATTTGTTCCTTGAGACTGTCCCGAAGATTGATTATACATCACTGCTTTTATCTCATCACCTCCTATCTTAACTGTTAGTTATTGAGCCTCGTCTGCCTGTAACCTTGGCATAATTAAGTCTTCCACACATATTTCCATTTGTCCTCTTTCTTGATTTCCACATTGCTCTGCTTTATACACATTTTTCATAAAATTTCAGGAATATCTCTAAAACCTCAACAAGATCTCTGGTTATTTTTCTTGCTATAGGTTCCCTGAGTTTGGTGACAGCCCTTTCAATGTTCTATTCCCTAAGTCGTTGCACTAAATGTTTTTGTGCACTAAAGTTGTTAGCAAAAATATTTACTTAACTGCAATCTTTCTCCCTTATTTTATCTTTAGCACATTGTAGTTGATTCTACCCTTTTTCTGGGAGAGTCCCCTTATTCTGCAATACTTTTACCCTTTTCAACCCCTGTAAGTAATTTCTATTACTTCTTAACTTCTTTCTCATTTATTTTTACCCTATTTGTAAACTCCATTTTCATTGTATCCCAGGCACTAGCTATAACATCTGAAGATATTTCTATATTTCCTAATAACACTCAAATAATTTCCACTACCCATTCCTTAAATTCCTTTCTTTTTAACAGATAGGTGGGAAAGCAACCATTCTTATTTTTATTTAATTACCCTGCATTTTTGTCTTAGTTTTTATTGGTGCATGATCAGAAATAGTTATTGGATGTGTAGTGAAACTTTCAATTAAATGCGCATGTTCCTGTGAAATATAATTTCTATCTAGTCTAGCCCAGATATTGTACCTTGGGGAATAATACGTAAATTCCGACCAAGTTCCTGGTACTGAATTCACATTTTCCATACCGATATTTAAATACATTTCTTCAGAAATTTGCCCTCTTTTGTTATATAGTTCCTTCTAGGTCCCCCTGATATAGCCTTGCTATTGCAATTCACATTTGTGCCCCCATCTATACATAATATTCCCTGCTGAAAGCTGAACATTTCTCCCAAAATTTTCTTAAGCTTCATAATAGCAGTTTTTGGTAGAATATAAATACATGCCATTGTAATCCTTCTTCCTTGCCAGTAGCCCCTTACTGCCACAAATCTACCATTTTTGACTGTTTTCCTAATCTATCACTGTTGGAGAACCTCTAGTGATTAGTATAATTACTCCCTTTTTCCTCTGTCCCAGATATTTTGCTGAATATCCATTCTGAAATCCTCTCTTTGTCAAATTCACATGCTTATTTCTTAACAAATGTGTTTCCTGCATCATTGCTATTTTCACTCTGCATTTCTTAATACAGTTCGATATTTTTTCCTTTTTATGTAATACCTGTAAGGCCATTCACATTCCAGGATAATATGGACATCATAGCCATCATGATAAAATGCTATTGTTCCCACCAGTTATACATGACAGTATTTTTTAATGTGTATTTCCAGCTTTTGTGTTACATGCATATATACTAATGTTTGGTAGGCTGATCTTTTGCACAGTTGTTTCTTCGTATCCCCATTTGAACCTATGTCACATTTTTCAGGGCTTTTGTTGTAATGAAAACCCTCAAACAAAAAACTAAATGCAAAACACCCCCATCCCCTACTAACTTGGAACAAACATGCAAAAATATGTACACTTTCAAAACATGAAGTTTAGCCTTCTAGAAAGGAACAATTGCTCAAAATTGATGGCTGCACCTATAGGCATTAACTAACCTAAAATTAAGGTTACCCATGCTAAAGTACATGCTACAGCCTGTGCTCCCACTTACACTGATTTCTGTCTGTTCTTTTCTTATGCCCCTGCCCCTCCCAGCTATGAAAAACAGCTTGTATGCTTTCAGAAAACATTAACTTTTAGTCCTAGGAAAAGGTGCACTAGCTATCTTTAAATAAAACTAAATTGTACATTGTTCTATTAACTGCATCAGTTACTAACTCTTATTCACTTTCCATAATTTCAAACTTCATTTTTTCACTGAACTGCTTGCCATTGTACCTATAAATTTTGCATTTCCCTCAGCAAAGAAGAGTCAAAATTCTAAAGATTACCTGCTTGCACCTGCAGACAACTTGTCTCCATGGAAATGTACTCAGCAATAAGTCTGTAAATTTCACTTAGAAAATAATGCACAGCTATCCTCAGCTGCAAATATCTCAGTTCCACTGAACATTTACCAGTGGAAAATAAACCCACTAATATCTTTGCAGTTGTAAGAAGTTTAGCATGTTCACGTTTTTTATCATTTTGTCTTATTTTTAAATCTACATGCTTAGAAAAAACACCTGTTTTTAGCATAAGCCAAAGGTAGTAATCTAGACATTCACAGTTGTAAAATAAAAAGGAGAAAATATCCTAATTCTACATATAATATAATTGGTGCACTTTTACACTCTGACCCAACCCAACAGCCCAAAATCACAGCATATGAACATTAAACTTGTTTTTATATCCACCAAAGACAAGAAAACGGTTTAGTACCACAAACGACCAGGAATAGTACCTCCAAGTTCTTTTATTAGAACAGCAAATATGAAATATAAAATTGAAAAGCGCAGAAATAAATTTCTCTTAGTGCCTCAACTTGAAACAGCCTTTACAGAGTAAATTCATGATATATAAAAAAACGTTTTTATATAAAATCTAACATCAATTAAATTAATTTACAATTATATCATTAAACAATTAATCAATTAAATATATTACATACTTTTAAAAAGACAAATACATACATCCTAGCTTATTTTATATAACTTTTCTAGTTACATTCTCTATTCATTCCCCTAGGGTGTAAAGTATTATATTTTAATATAAAAACAGATTCCTTCTTTCTTAATGTATATTTTATAGTGTCTTCACCCATATAATCTGTTTTACTTGTTCTAATATTGTTACCTTCAATTCATTAAAATCACCTTGATGTAACTAATTAAAATGTTCTGCTAAGGGGCTTGTAAATGTATTATTTCTTATATCTCTAATATGTTCTTTAATCCTTTCTCCAAGTCTTCTTTTGCTCTCCCCTATGTAACAATTGTGACAAGAACATTTTATAGCATAAAGTATACCTGTGCTTTTGCAGGAAAAATTACCTTGTGTATGAAAGTTAGTGCCATTAATAATGTTGAAAGTTGATACTACATATTTACATATTGCACATTTCCCACAAGGATTTAAACCTGCCCATTTCATTGCTCTACTAACTGATTCCTGTGGTCTTCTATAAGAACTATGCACTAAAAAATCCTTAAGGCTATGGCCTCGTTGATATGAAAACTTTGACTACTTCTTTTAAAGAAGAAACTTCCCTTTTGACTATTTGCCAATAATTCCTAAGTAGCTGAGCTTGCTTATCTGAGAATAATGTGTATTTTGAAACATAATATAACTGTTTTTCTGAAATTAACTTGTGCATTCCCTTATTTTGTTATTATATTATCTCTATAACTATTTTCTCTCTTCATCTTATTGTTGAACACCTTATTATAACTATCAGCCACCATATCTGCATTATATCCCCTATTGATAAACATATTTGCCACTTTGTCAATATCAAGGTGCAGGTACTCCATGACTATCGAAGCCAACCATCAACCAAAAAAGCAAAAGTCAATAAAAAAATTTTATACTTGAACAGCAAAAGAACTTTATTCCATGGGTTGTTAAGCATTAGCAGTTATTTATTGCTATACCTTTGACTTTTTCATGTTTCTTGGTGTTAGTAGGAATATGTATTTTTAGAAGTTTTTCAGTAGTTTCATACACTTGAAATGTTTTTATTACATGCTGTTTTTTTTATTACATGCTGTTTTTTTATTACATGCTGTTTTTTATATGCTTTTGTATTTTTAAATATTTATATGCTATTTGCCATCTGAAATGTTAATAACAGTTATAATCTATTACTACATCCATTTTAATGTCAATGTTGAATTTTGAAGTTTTAATTTTCACAATATAAGTTTCTGACTTTTTATCTATTTAGAAGTTTCTGACTTTTTATAGTTATGTATTCGCACAAAGGCTTTCATTGGTTAACTGTTTAATTGATAAGTGTTTAAATACAGAAGTGATGAAGTGTTTTATTAAAGTCTGAAGAAGCATCCAGAGTAGACGTGAAAGCGCTAACAACCCATGGAATAAAGTTCTTTTGCTGTTCAAGTATAAAAATTTTTTATTGACTTTTGCTTTTTTGGTTGATGGTTGGCTTCGATAGTCGTGGAGTACCTGCACCTTGATATTGACATTTTTTTGTTTGGGGGCACAGCAGGTACCTTACCCTGAGAGATCTCTGTTTATTTATATTTGCCACTTTATTAGCCTCTTCACTGGCTTCATTCACATTATTACATAATCTATTTGTTCTTAAAATCTCACCAAAGGGGATGTTATTAAGTGTGTGCCTTGGATGACAACTTAAAGCATGCAACATATGATTTACCTGATGGAATTTTCTACAAATGCTAGTTTTAATCTCTCCACTCTCTAGACCTTCCAACATGATATCTAAATAGTTTACCTTGACACTCCCTTGTTAACCATCAGACTTTATTTGATACTTATTTTCATTCATATATTTAAGAAATGATTGTCATCTTGGCCTCCCTGACAAATAAAAATAAGGTCGTCAATGAACCAAAAATATTTAATAACAAATTAAAAAAAAAAACTTCTATAAACGTGTATTTTCCACCATGTCCGTAAATACATTTGCATACATGGGGGCAAAAGCCACGCCCATTGCTGTCCCCTGCAATTGTCTATATAATTGACCATCAAATTCAAAAATATTATTATTTAGACAAAAATGTATTAACTCTTTAATGTATTGTGTTCTAGGACAGTCTTTCAAAAAAATTCTATGGCTTGTATGCCATTGTTTTTGTCCAGCCTTTTTTCTCTTGTTATTCTGTAAAACCTATATTTCTTACAACTAAAAAAGTACTTGTTTACTTTAATACAAAACACAACTGTCATTGAAAAGACTCCCTAGATTTACAATACCCCTGACTACACAATATACAAACCTGTTTTACTGTATATAACATGAACTTTATATAATGAAATATAAACTACAGACAGATGTATTAACATAATATATAGTAATTTGATAGAATACTCTTTGTAAAAGAGATTCAGTCTACTGTATTCTCTTCTGATAAACTCAAAATATCTCCTTTTCATGGAAAAACTTTTTTTTTATTTCTCTCCTTAAAAAAATCCTTCATAAGATGAACTGTCTCTTCAAATACAACAATCTTAGAAGATGACCTCATAGAAAATGAAGAATCATCCTCGTATTCTGTGCAGTTATCCAAAGGGGAAACCACCAGAGCCTCGCAGTACTTCTCCATATCTACAAATTTCCCTTTTTAAGTGTGGTAAATGAAGTACCAGAGGCCATGTCTCTAAGCTTAAAAGTCAGTCCTGGAATAGGGGATCTGATAGTAGATCCTATTAATAAAATTATCCATTTCAGAACTCTGCTGTCAGGCAGTAAGGATAAGAACTATGAGAAGAAAATCCATGCATCATCCACTTTGATTGTGAAAACCCTAAATTACTAGGGTCACATCAACTTTTATAAAAGAACAATTGATCAACAGATGCTGGAATAAGTAGATAAATTAGCTAGAGATTAAAAGAGCAATTGCCTTAAAATAACGTATGTATAAGATTTAGATGATGGCAACTGCAAAAAAAAAAAAAAACACCCTAACAATTACCTATGGCTACAAAGACTACCAGACTGTCCGAGGCTTGGGCTAGTATGTGTAGCCCTACAGGATAAAGAAGGTCAGCCTTCTTCCAGCATTACATTATTAACACCAAAGGCTTCATCTTCAGGACTTGCAAAGACCTGCAGCATACATTCTAACCTCTAAGTGCAAGAAATCTCGACAAAGCAAAAAATAATATATGGCATGACAAAGGCACAAAATCAGGGACATGTTTTAAATATTGCTCATGTAAATTAACAAAGCTGCTAGAATAATAGATTTTGCATTAGCATATATTTCATGAAGGATATGATGTCTGAAAAATAACTGTATGTCATTATTTAGCGACTTAAAAACTCAACAATTTGCCAGAAAACAACAAATTTTGTGAGGAGCAGACCAAAAACATGACACAGAAATATGGGCATGGGCATTCTAAGAAAACATATGGCCTCCAGTACTTTTGTCTTCCTCCCTTAAAAAGGAAAATTATAAGTGCTACAAGATTTTGGTGTTTTCTCTATTGTCTAACTGCACAGAATGTGAGGATGCTTCCTCGTTTTCAATGAAGTCATCTCCTGAAGTTGTCACATTTGAAGAAACAATGCATCTTATGAAGGATTTTTTAAGCAGGGAAATAAAAAAAAAGTTTTATCCATAAAAAGAAGGAATTTTGAGTTTATCAGATGTGAATAACCACTTTTGGGTACAGAAGCCTTATTCTCTGTCTCTGGATCTAGGGCACCTAGACAAATGATAGAATGCAGTTTACCTGAAAAGTGCACAGGATTACCACCACAGATTAGTTAAAACCCTAAAAGTCAGTCATAGTAAAGGGGATTTAATAATAGAACCTCCTAATAAAACTGTTTCAGAACTCAGCTGGCAGGCAGGGATGATAAGAACTATGAGAAGAAAATCCATGCATCATCCACTTTGACTGTGAAAGCCCTAAATTATTAGGGTCACATCAACTCTTATCAAGAGGCAATTGTTCAACAGATGCAGGAATAAACAGACAACTTACCCAGATATTAAAATATTCTTGATACATTAGGTGAACGTATGGAAAATGTAGCTAAGGTGCTGTAGATGTTTCATGCATGGTTGCTACATGTGATTTTGTCATGAAGTAACATACTTGGCTAATGCCAGGGACCCATAAGGATTTCAACACTGCCTTGATGGATGCTGCTTTAATCCTGAAAATATTTGGAGAAAAGGCTCGCCAAATTCTTTTTGAAATGGAAAAGAAGACCATCAAAACAGACCTGAGGAGGATTTTCAAAGTTCTACCATTCCCTTTTTATTAACATCCCAACTTCCAGAAGAGCATTTTAAGAAGTACTAGGAAAAGAGTAAGGGTAAGCCTAAACAATCTTATTCAGCATCATTAAACAAACTCACTTCTTTACAAAGGAATTGAGAGTCAGTGCCACCTTTCAAATCCCTCACCGCCTTCTCTTATACTGCATGCCTCGGACTATACTCCTGTAAAACATAAGGTTTTAAACACTTGCTTTTTCTTTTACCAAAATATTTTCTGCCTGGGATAATAGGTAGATGTTTTCCATCAGACCAAGTGGCAAGACATAACAAAGACCCCTCAAAGTTGCCTTCCTCTAGCCTGAGACTAAGTACAAAACTATCAAAGAAATAAGCAACAAAAACATTTCCCTGTCTCTCACCAATGACCAGGTTTCTACTCAAGAGCTCTTCATTGTTTCCATTAAAAAGCATTATTTCCAAGCTATTTCTAGATATATGCCGTTTTAAATAAATTTGTAAAAGTCCAGAAAATCAGAATGCTTTTGATTACCTCAAATGACCAATACGAACTTCAGCTTGGCCAGCTAAAAACTTGGTTATATTCAACTGGACGTATAAGAGAATTTAAGTACCTTTTTCTGCACTTTTTTTTTAAAAATACAGTATTTAAATTGATTTAAACTGTGTATGAAGGAGTGTTGAAGGAATTTTTATCTGAAGTTATTCTGCTCTTCAGTAACTTGAACTAAAGCTAGTGTTGGCTGAATTTTGTTATTTGCTAGTAATTACAGGTGTGGGGGTAGCCACATTCTTTGATTTCCTGTCCTTGCATATTTAAACTGGTGCATGTGAAATAATTCCTGCTTTAAAACTTCAGCTTGGCCAGCTAAAACTTGGTTATATTCAACTGGACGTATAAGAGAATTTAAGTACCTTTTTCTGCACTTTTTTAAAAAATACAGTATTTAAATTGATTTAAACTGTGTATGAAGGAGTGTTGAAGGAATTTTTATCTGAAGTTATTCTGCTCTTCAGTAACTTGAACTAAAGCTAGTGTTGGCTGAATTTTGTTATTTGCTAGTAATTACAGGTGTGGGGGTAGCCACATTCTTTGATTTCCTGTCCTTGCATATTTAAACTGGTGCATGTGAAATAATTACTGCTTTAAAACTTCAGCTTGGCCAGCTAAAAACTTGGTTATATTCAACTGGACGTATAAGAGAATTTAAGTACCTTTTTCTGCACTTTTTTTTAAAAATACAGTATTTAAATTGATTTAAACTGTGTATGAAGGAGTGTTGAAGGAATTTTTATCTGAAGTTATTCTGCTCTTCAGTAACTTGAACTAAAGCTAGTGTTGGCTGAATTTTGTTATTTGCTAGTAATTACAGGTGTGGGGGTAGCCACATTCTTTGATTTCCATTCTGCTCTTCAGTTATTCCCACCCACCTGCCCTGTTTTTGTTTTGGTGTTAATCTTAGTGGCATTGAAACTGCCCGCCCCTCAGCCTGCCTCTGGGCCCATCTCATTTGCTCACTCAACTGAGTGCAGTGAGATCATATTCTGATTTCAGGCACTCCTACTGTGTACAAAGAGAGCATCTGGGAAATAGAAAAAAAAAAAAAATTAAGCTTATTTCCTGCCTTTCTTGTTAAGTGGTACAGACTATTTGTAGGCTTCTGAGCCCCAAGCCCTTCTGTGTTTGAGGGAAGCCTTCTAGCTTGTTTATTTCTTATAACTAGCCAGTTTTCTAGTTTCAGCACTCAAATCTGTTTCTTTGATCTCAGCACTTGTTCAGAAAAAAAATTTCATCTGCTTTTACTGTACTTGTGTTTTTACCTACTTATTTTTACTTTTGCATCATCTTAAAATACTCAATTGTATTTATTACTGCTTGGTGTAACTCATTCTAAGCCTTTTGGTTTAAACACTTGGGCTTCGGACCAGTTAGTTGTTTTGCACTGAGAGGGTTTGTGGTCTGCACTGTTGTGGCAGAACAGGTAGCTTACATCCTTCTAGGTTGAGAACTGCTGATTGAGGGCTCAGTGTCTGTTATTCTAAAAGTGTATTAATTCTGGTTTAAGCACTTGGGCTTTCAAGCCAGTTATTTTACATTAAGAGGGTTCGTGGTCTGCACTCTTGTGGGAGGAGAGGCTGGACTCTGCCCTTCTGAGCTGGGAATTTCTGGTTAAAGGCTTATAGTGCATGCATATCTGAACTGTTCCTTACTGAAGTTGGTGCGCCTTGTTTGCTGTGGCATAGACTGGATTCGGGCCTGCTGGATCTAGCTTTGTTTGTGTAACTTGAGCACTAATCCAGACATTCTCTAAAGTATTCAATGGTATTTATTACTGCTTGGTTGTAACTTGATTAAAGTGTAGCTATCATTCAAGTCTTTTGGATTAAGCACTTGGGCTTCAGAACAGTTGTTTTACATTAGGAAGGTTTGTGGCAAGCACTGTGGTGGCAGGACAGGTAGCTTTCATCCTTCTAAGTTGGGAACTGCTGATTGAGAGCCCAGTGTCCAAGTGTATTAGTTCTGGTTTAGGCACTTGGGCTTCAGGCCAGTTATTTTACATTAAGAAGGTTCGTGGTCTGCACTCTTGTGGGAGAAGAGGCTGGACTCTGCCCTTCTGAGCTGGGAATTTCTGGTTAAAGGTTTATAGTGCCTGAATATTTGAACTGTATCTTACTGAAATTGGTTCACCTTGTTTGCTCTAGCATAGACTAGATCCAGGCCTACTGCATCTAGCTTTGTTTATATGCTTGATGTTTGTTTGCTTGTTATTTCCTGGAAGCTAATTCCACCTAATACGCAACTTCTCAGCGCTTCTGTGGATCACTAGTGATATCTGCATTGCTTACTGTACTTATTTCCTTGTTTCACTTGAAAGAAAGTTACTGTTTGTCGTTTTGCATTTAGTTACTTGTAACACATTGCACTCAAGTTACCTGGCACTTGCTCACTAAAGCAATTATATAAGTCAGCACTAAAAATTAAAAGCACTACACCCTCACTCCCCACTGGCCCTTGTTTTCAATTAAGGATTTCCCAATATTATTCTAGCATGTCCAAAGGTCAGTTGTCAATCTCCTCTCCGGTCCAGCTGGTGAATCTGGGAATCTTGAGGCAATGTTATAACTGCCTCATGTACACAGACAACCCTCTCCTCCTCCCACATAACACAAATACTTGCGAGAGATGCAGCTATTTAGCCAAACTGGAGGCTGAGCTCTCTCAACTCAGGACTGGCAAGACCAGACAGGAGGAGAAGGCAACTACACACACCACAAAACCAGCCACACATAATGCTACCACTCCACTGAATCAAACACATAAACACACAAAGACATACTCGGAGGCTCTGAGTAAAAATTTACCTAAACAGCAGAGGCCTCCAAAGCAGACACCCAAACAACTGCTACCTCAAGACACCCCACAAGCAACACATAAACCACAAAAGCAGTGTGCAAAGCAGTCACAGCCCTTAAGGCCAAATACAACACCAAACATACTTGTCATAGGTGACTCCATAGTCAGACACACTGACGTCCCACTCACCAGGCTGAACAAGGAGAGGGTCACAGTAAGCTGCCTATCGGGCGCTAGAATCCGCCACATAACACAAGCACTCGGGTCACTCCATGGCAAGTACAAATATGACACAGTCATTGTCCATGCTGGTGTGACCGACCTGATACGTACCTCCCTGGACTACATGAAAAGAGACATAGAGGAGCTCTCTGATTATGTAGCCCAGGCAGGTATTACCCTAACCCTGAGCAGTATCCTTCCTTCACCAAGAATGATGCCACAATATAGAGACAAGATGATCAGCTTTAACAATTGGCTTAATGTCTGGTGTCATTCAAAGGGGATCCAGTGTCTGTCTGCCTGGGATGACATGCTTGACAAGCCACGCTGCTTCGCAAGAAGGGACGGCTTGCACCTGTCACCCTGGGATTCCGGATATTGGCTAAGGCTCTTGCCACCCCCATAGTGCCTTTTTAGGCAAGGCTCAAATTCTAAACCTACCACCCTAGAAAACAAAAATGGGAAGAAACTGAGGGTAATGCTGCTCAATGCCAGAAGTCTAAATCTCAAAATGCACGCACTCGAGGCCCTTCTCAGTATGGAGAACATCGATGTCTGTGCTGTAACTGAAACCTGGTTCAAGGCTCCTGAGAGCACCCCGGCACTATTAGGTTTTACCTCATATCATGCGTTCGCCCCAAAACCCGGACCACACCACAAAAGGAGGGGTGTATCCATATTCATAAAGGATACTCACACCTCCAGGTTGGTGGCAACGCACAAGCTTCGAAACCATCCAGGTGCAACTAACCATAGGCAAAACTGCTCTACAAATAGTAGCATGCTACAGGCCACCCTCTCAAACTCAGGAACCCCACACAGCCTTCCTGAAGACACTGGAGGGTATAAATGTATCTCCAAACACCATCATATTGGGTGACTTCAACTACCCGAATATAGACTGGGAACATTACTCAAGCCCTAACTTTCTAGCCCAACGGTTCCTGGAGTTCATAAATTCAAATGCCATGGAACAGCTAGTCACTGTTCCCACGAGAGGAGAAAATATACTAGATCTCATTGTCACAAACATGGGGACAAAATGCTCCACACCAGAAGTATATCCCTCATTGGTGAGATCTGATCATAAACTAATCTCACTGGAAATCCACATCCCGCCCCACCCCAAGCAAAAAAGACCATAGTGAAGAACTTCTCTAAAGCAAACTTCACACTACTCAAGACTGGTGTGGTATCCTTCAAGGCCCCTGAGCCAGAGGAAACCACAACCCAAGCTGCGGAAGCCCTTACAAATGCCTTCTATGAACACCTCCAGGACTGCATGGATCAGGCAATCCCAAATAAAACCAAGACTCTTTCCACAAAGGGCAAACATCCAGTCTGGTGGACCCCAGCCATTAACAAACTTTACAATAAGAGGAGAAAGCTATTACATGATAGAACAAAATCCATAAAAGGGAAGTCACCCCTGATCATTATTAGTAAAAAATACGAGCACTCATAAAATCAACTAAGGCCAATTTTGAGAGAAAAATTGCCATGGATTCAAAGGACAATCATAAGGCCTTTTTCAGCTATGTTAGGAACCTGGGTGGAAACTCCCAGATATGCTCAGAATTAGTCCAAAATGATACAAAAATCACTGAACCCACAGACATTGCCAACATACTGGCAGACAGGTTCAGTGCAAACTTCACCCCTCTCCCCTAAAGGAGAGATAACTATCCAAGCCGAGTGTAGCCTCCCGGACATCTCAAATGCGCAGGTGAAAGCTGCTCTCTCTAAAGCTAAAACACAGCATCAATGGGACTGGATGGTGTCCCCGGCTGTGTGCTACACGAGCTAAATGAGGAATTAAACCCGCACATAAGGCAGCTGTTTAATCTCAGCCTTACCACAGGATACGTGCCCAAGGAGTGGCGTACGGCAACTGTGGTCCCACTCCACAAAGGCGGTGCCTCTACGGACCCTGGTAATTACCGCCCCATAAGCTTAACAAGTCTAGTCTGCAAAGCTATGGAGAGGATCATAATGGAGCTCATAAACAAAGATATAGGGGACTTGCAGACATTGGACCCGACCCAGTTTGGCTTTGTCAAGGGAAGATCATGCCTTTTGAACTTGGTTGACTTCTTCGAAACAGTCACCAAGGCCATTGATGAGGGAAAGGCAGTCCATACAGCCTACCTTGACCTTGCAAAGGCTTTCGACACAATACCCCACTCGGGTATTGTAGAAAAACTTACCAGCTTAAATGTAAACCCATATGTCACAAGATGGGTTGCAAACTGGCTTAAGGACAGAACCCACAGGGTTAGAGTTGCTGGCACTGTGTCAGACTCCAAGCCGGTCACAAGTGGTGTCCCACAGGGCTCGGTCCTTGGCCCCTATTGTTTGGCATCTACTTCTCAGAAGTACAGGCCAACATGGGAGGACTTTGGCTGACAAAGTTTGCAGACGACTGCAAACTGGGCCATAGTGGAAAGTGCATCGGACACGGATATCCTTCAGAAGGGACTCACGGAAACAGATAGCTGGTGCCAGAGCCATGGCCTGAAGTTAAACGCCAAAAATGTATAGTCATACCCTTCGGGAAAAACAAGGTAACCCCAAGCTACCATATAGGTGGCAATCCACTAAGCACAGAAGAGGTTATCAGGGACCTGGGGACCCAGGTTGACAGTGGCCTTTCTTTTAACACTCACATTGCTAAAGTGGTTAGAAAGACCTTCTACATTGCCCACCTGATCATGAAGGGATTCACATCCAGATCTAGTGAGGTCATTGTTCCCCTGTACTCTTCACTTATCAGACCAATGATTGAGTACAATGCCCCATTCGGGATGTATCTCACCCGACATCTGCAGCAATTGGAGAGACCCCAAAAGTTCCTCACCAAAAGGATAAAGGGACTCCAAAATCTGTCATATGCTGCCAGATTGAAGAAACTCCAGCTCTATTCAGTCGCATACCGTCTGCTCAGAGGTGACATGTGCCTGACATACAAGGCCATGTCCAACCCGGAATTAATGGACATGCTCCACCTCAAAAATCCAAATCCACCAAAACCACTAGAGCAAGCGACTTAAACCTTAGCACGGATATAAATAGGACGTGCTGGAGGGATAGATTTATCACTCAGAGACTCCCTATGCTGTGGAATAAAATCCCGGTCCATGTGAGGCAGAGCACCTCGCTGACTCTGTTCAAGAGAAATCTAGACCTGTGGATGGGAGATTGTAGGTTTACCCCGGGAATCATCTCTGTGTCACTGCTGGACAGAGGCACAACAAACTAATGGGCACAGTATTTTTTCATATAATGGGTGGCGTAAGCCACAATAATTTGGGCTAGGCTTATAAATGCCTTAGGGCAGATAGCCTAGTATAAACCTATGAACCTATGAACCTATGATGCTTAGATAATTACAGTGGAAACAGAGGATGATTATTTTCATATCTCCTTATGCCTATCATACAGGAAACTCCTGAGATTCAAAGTGTGAGTTAATAACTACATTTTGTGGTTCCAGTTTGGTCTAGCCACTATACCAGGAACCTTTTCAAAATGAATGGTAACTGTTGTGGCAAAAATCAAATCATAAGGCATTTACATTTTCTCCACTTGGATTACTACCTACAAATCACACACTCTTCCCTCCCAGCAGCTGCTGAACAACGGAAGCCTTAACTCATGTTTTGCCAGTCTATTAGCGTTAGGTATCTTCAGGTGGTCTATCAACTGTCTTATGTTCTCTGACAAACTATTGTTGATACCTAACACTAGCTCTTCCTGTGAGAGGTGCAGGCACCTATTTAAGCTGGAGGCAAACCTCTCATGTCACATGGCTGTCAGTGTTCACTGTACCCCTGTACCACCACAGCATGACACTAAAACTAAGCCCAGATATGCTGAGGCACTAATCAAATTCCTTCTTAAGCCTTCTAAACTTCCAAGGCAATAAACCAAGACACTTAAACCTCATCAACACACTCATACCCCATTTCCTACTCTCGTAACATCTCCAGCTGATGCAGCACTCACCACAACATCTCCAGCTGATACAGCACTCACCACACCTCCAGTTGATACAGCACTCACTGCAACATCTCCAGCTGATGCAGCACTCACCACAATATCTCCAACAAATACAGCACTCAGAACAAAACATCTAGCTGATACAACACTCACAATACCACCACCAGCTGATACAGTACTCACAACAATAAAACCTCCAGCTGATACAGCACTCACAAAAACACCTCCGGTTGATACAGCACTCATAGCACCTCCAGCTGCTACAACACTCATAACCCCTCCAGCTGATACAGCATTCCTCCAGCTGATACAGCATTTACAACACCACTTCCAGCTGTTACAACACTGACAACACCGCCAACTGATTTAGCTTTCACAATAACATCTCCAGCTGATACAACACTCACAACACCTGCAGCTGATACAACACTCATGATATCACTTCCAACTGATACAGCACTCTTAAGGGTCTATATCATGATGTTGAAACATCAAAAGAGTGAATGCTCTTACATCAACACGGAATACCCGAAACTACTAAATCTCGAATGGCCAGAACAGTGATTTTTTTCCAAGGGAAAAAAAATTGCTGGGCTAACAAAAAAAAAACAGACAAAATAAATTAGGGGGCTTCACCCCCCACACCCTCCGATGCCCCCCCACTTAAATATACCAATTCCGAGAATGCACTACAGTGGAGGAAATGGCAACGTCCCGACAATGGCCCAGCAATTTTTTTCCCTGGGAAAAAAAATCTCTGTTCTGGCCATTCCAGATTTAGTAGCTTTGGGTACTCCATGTCGATGTAAGAACGTTTGCTCTTTTGATGTTTCAATGGCCTAATATAGACCCACTCTTAACAACAACACCTCCAGCTGTCATTACAAACAATGGTCACTTAAGCGGTGTACTCTTAAGCCCTTAAATGTACATACTGCCACAAATAACTACATCCTAATCAGAGGTGAGTCTATAGGCAGACATACTGATACACCACTCAGTAGGCTGAGCAAAGAGAGAGTGATAAGTTGTTTGCAATGTGCCTACATTTATGATGTCACCAGGACAATCAGATACCTCATTTCTAAGTACGTATATGACCCGAATGTTCTTCACATGGGAGTAAATGACCTTAGGGGTTCAACTTTGGAAGATATGAAAAGAGATATGGCGGACCTCTCATTATATGTTTTTGAGGCTAGAAAGAATCTAGCCTTGAGCAGTATCTTGTTATCACCACAAATGATGCCTCAATACAAATGAAAAAGAATTGTCTTCAACAACTGATATCATTCAAGGGGGGATCCAATATGTCAGCTTGGAGAGAGATGGTAGACAGTCTTGTCTGTTTTGCCTGGGGATGACCTTCATCTTTCTCATCAGGGCTTACACATATTCAGCAAGCTATTCTCTGCCCTCGTAATACCTTTACAGCCAGCATCAGCCTTCTATGCCTACTAGCCTAAGAAATCCCAACCAGGCCCATCTCAACGTGGCATTGCTCAGTGGTATAATTTAAACAAGAAAATGCTCACCCTCAAGGATGTTCTGACTCTTGAAAATATATGCATTTGTATAGTTATAGGCTTTGTTTGCAGTGCAGTGACAACACTCCTTCTTTACCAGGTTTTAATGCCTATCGTTCATCCAGGCTCCCTGGTGAGGGTTCTCGCATTTCCACTGGAGTATTTTCCATATTGCAGAGCTGAAGCTGGCCCATCTGCACCCAGTAGAGCCCCCTGAACTGATGCCCCTCAACATTAAGTGGGGAGAAAAAAGGTCCTATTCTAAGACCTCGTCCTTCTGTCCCTTCCTCACATCTGCACCTAACCATTCATTCTGGAAGATTTCAACTTGCTACGTATAAACTGACAAACATACACCTCAAACAGCAAATATACACACAGGGTCACAGGGTCATGAGTGTCATCAATACTAACGCTCTAGGCATGATAATACCCTCATCTACTAGGGGGTTCAAATCTGCTTGACCTTCTTACAAATACAGCACCAAAATGTTCCACATTCATTGTTGCTCCATCCCTGGTCAAATCAGACTACTGTGATGTCCTTTTTTTCCATAAAGACCCTGCCAAGATTCACTTCAGTCCTACTGTATTTGGGCCAGTTTTACAACACTCTCTGATAACCTAAGGAGATTTAAAAACTCTTCACAATTTGTGGGTGATACAATAAATGTAGCCACTTATTTCAGCTCCTACCTAAATTCCTACACCAAGGCATCTGTGCCCACCCACCACAAATACAACTGCCAAATTTAAAAATCAGGACTCATGATGGAACCCCAGTATCAACAAGCTAAGAAATAAAATTCACCCCGCCTTCCCCATGCTAGAAGTGATCTCAAAAGGGTAAGCAAAGAACTCAGGCATATAATAAGATCAGCATACCTGCTAAGCAAAATATGAATTCAATATTGCCTCCTCATCCAAAGTTAACCACAAAGACCTTTTTAAGTATGTCAGGAATCTTTGGAGCAATACTCAGTACTGCATGTTACAGAATATAGATGGCTCATTTAGTGCCCAATGACACTGCCTAATCAGGCAACCCTCATCTCTAAGTTGAGGATCAAAAAAAATGTTCATCCATTCTCCTGTTTGGTGCTCCTCACCTTTCTTCTCCTAAGGAGTCATCTTTGAAAAATTGTAGCAAACTCCTGAAAGAAATACTGAAACAAGCAGTTCAGTCCCAACAAAAGTAGTATTTCAGTATGGAAATGAATGCACTACTGATTGATCAGCAGATCACACCACTTAACACCTTGTTCCTGGGGTGGCTGCCACCTTTGCCCTCCCTTAGCTACACATTTGCTGCAGAGAAATGCTCGCCAGTGGCATAACCCGCTCTGAACTAAAAGACATCACCAACATGTTAGTAAATAAATTTAGTTCTGATTTCTCCACCTTGTCTGTTCCCTGTTCCTCCTCTCACTCCACTCAGTCCATGCAGAGCAACCTATAATTACCACCCACAAAAAACAAAACAAAAAAAAAACACTAGGTCCATGGGTCCAGAAAGCATATAATGCTTTCTCATTCTTAGAATAAAATACTGCCTCATTTATTCCCTCTTAGCCCTATTCATTCTTAATCTCTGCGCTGCATATGTGCCTAAGACTTTGAAGACTTCTATTGTGGTACCCCTCTCCCCACAAGGGCTTCCCTGCCATTGATTCGAAGAACTGTGCACCAACAGTCTTACCAGTGTCATTTGTAATGGAACATATCATTTTGGAACTCAAAAATACTGATATGGGCAGCTTGCAAGCATTCAAGCCTAAGAAATCTCGCTTTGTGAAGGGTAGGTCCTGTCTACTAAATCTGGTGAATTCTTTGAGAAAGTCACTACAACAATGGATGAGAGCAAATCAGTGTGCACTAACTATGTGCATTTAGTCAAAGCCTTTGACACTACCCCACGCTCTGGCATTATGGAGAAACCGATCCAAATAAAGGTTAACTACTACAAAACTCACTGGATAGCAAACAGGCACTCAGGCAGGATGACTCAGTCAGGTAGACCAGCACATTATTAACAAAAATGCAGGTCACTAATGACATCCTACAGGGTTCTGTTTTGGACCATTTCTCTTTGGTATATATTTCACTGATGTCCAAGCTAATGCCAAGGGTATCTGACTAAGTTTGATGATGACCACATAATATTTTATAAAATGGACTATCTCTTGCATACTCCTAGTATCATGATCACAGTCTTAAGCTCAATACAATGAAATGCAATATTGCTCTATATGGGAAGCAGGAACACCTGTGCACTGACCTCATAAGTGGTTTCTTTCTCAAAACAGATAGTTCTAAAGGTTCTGGATACATTCATGGACAACAAATTATAGTTTGAGCACCACGTATCAGTTATCATTAGGAAATCATTCTATCTAGTGCAAATGACTAGTAAAGGCATATTCTTCAGGAACAAGGAAGTTACCTGTACTTGTATTAGACTCATAATACAGTATAATGTCTCCTTTGCCATGTATCTAGCCAAGCATATTGCCTAGCTACATAAAACACAATGCTTCCTCACCAAGGAAGTACTGGGTATGAGCTGCCTAAGCTACAAAGAATTTCAAAAGTCCTGTCACTCTGTCCTCTATCTTATAGATTTCTACAAGGTAACATTTACATAATTTACAAGTCTTCAGACAACCCTGTCCTGCTTGGCATGTTCACAAACCAGGCAGTACCACCAATATTGATTTTAGGGATCTAAATCTGCATTGTAATATTAACTGTACCTGTTGGGGAGGACAAATCCCTCTTGCAAAAGATCTCTTCCCTATGGAATAAGCTCACTCACTGTATCAAATTCAGGTTCCCCCTTGGTCTAGCTCCTTGTTCCCTTATAGATAAGGGCAGCATGCGGTGGTAACTGCAACAGCTAGACTCCTAAAGCTCTACTCTGCTGATAGCCTAGTGTACACCTATGGACCTATCAGCCTAGCTCTTCAAGTTTATAAGCATCTGTGCATGACAGAAAACTGGGAGATGTTACAACTAATACCTACTCACTGTCTACAGCTGTTGGGCACTGCCATAGTCACAGTAGAACACAAAAGTATTATTCCTCAGGGCAAACGGAAAGAGACTATGGACTCCTTTACAGAATTTTAATGGAAGGGATTTATAACAACACAAAATGTTTCATGACTCGGGTTCATGGCCTACTATAGAAATACACTTCTACAGCTGGACTACACATGAGGAGAATTCACTGGGCATTGGCTACCATGATGGATAATTCTTTTTGGATGACATTCTACCTCTGTTGAAGGAAATTCTTCTAGATTTTCAGCGGTGATCTACATGACTGAGTCTTTTCAAAAAGAAGTAATTTCAACTTCCCTCACCACTTTAGATTATCATAGCAGATACTACGTTTCAGTCAGCATACAAGTGGAGGCGTATGCAATAGCTACAACAAGGAGATAGCACTCACTTCTGCAAGTGACATCACTTCTTTGGCATCAGGTTTCTAGTGTAAATCAGAAAACCCCATTGACCCCCCCCCCAAAAAAAAATGGAGGTCAAATGCTTCCTGAAAAGGAACTTAGACTTAGATTTGCCAAAGAAGAATGCCTTTCTGGTAAGGAAGATAAACTTTAAGTTAGAAATGTTGTCAATTAACCCCTTTTATCAAACTCAGTCCAAAAATGTGTCCAAGGTATAACAATGGTCATCATGGTGCATTGGCTGCAGAAAGTCAACAAAACAAGAAATGCATGCACATAATGGAATAAAATATTTGTTATTAAGTATTTACTGGATTCCAGCAAGGAGAGAAAATACAACTTGCTTTGGTTAACAAGTCTTTGCCAGGTCATATGAACAGAAAAGGCCAGTGATATAGCAACAGTAATTTATACAGGGTATTTCTCATATATTCTATGAGTTGAATTATCCATGCGTTTATTTCTGTGCGAGTTGCATGTGAATATATATCATCCATCTAAATTAGTGCTGCAACAGGGTCTATATCATAATGTAATAAACCACTATTCATCGAACCCTTACAGTGAAACCTCAAACCATTGAACAGACTTTTAATTGAAATTTTTACCAGGATAAAACAACGGCTGGCCACCATTGAGAATTTGTCCTTTTCCTCACTGTAGTATGATCTTGGAGTAGGCATATTTAGTTATTGGGTATGGGGTGGCATAGCCCCCCACTGGGGTGGCTGTTACATTTTATTATTTTTTGATGGTGGATAGTTTGGCTGGGCATTATTTTGTCCAGGTAAATATGTTGATAAAAAGTCTCCTAGACTTGGAGAAAGCATATGACAAGGTCCCAAGAAAGCTGATCTGGGCAATACTGCTGTGGTTTGAAGTCCCATAAACATTGGTAGAATTAGTACAGGCTATGTACAAGGACCCAGTAACTCAAGTACGAACAGTGTTCGGCCTCACAGAGGGGTTCCCAGTGGGAGTGGGTGCACACCAGGGTTCAGCTCTGAGCCCACTGCTGTTCATACCGGTGATGGACTACATTAGTAAACAGGTCGGAGGGGCAGATCGACAAATTTGCTGTATGCAAATGATGTGGCAGTACAGGTAGACACTGAGCTAGAACTTCAACAAAGGATAGGAGAATGGAATGCAAATCTGAAGGCACATGGGATGAAACTAAGCACAGATAAGATGGTGGCAATGGCAGCAGACTGGGGAAATCAGAAGAAACTGAGAATAGAGACAGAAGTGAAGATGGTGGAACAGGTAAACAGCTTCAAGTATTTGTGAGGGGTGGTTGAGGAGAAGGATAGTCTGAATGAAGAGGTCTAAGCTAGAATCAGAGGGGCTGCAGCCAACTGGCATAGAGTATCAGGTGTCGTCTATGACAGAAAAATGCCAAAGAAGCTGAAAAGTAAGATGTACAAGACAGTGGTGTGACTAGTACTACTGTATGATACAAAAACCTGGGCAGTACATGCGGAACAGTTGAAGAAGCTAGAGGTGATGTGAATGAAGTGCCTAAGAAAGGTGGTAGGATGCACACTGTGGGACAGATGAAGAAATAAGGACATAACAGCAGAAGCCAAGTAGCTCCAATTGCAGAAAAGATCAAAGAAAACAGATTATGGTGGTTTGGGCACATGTGTAGAAAACCAGAAGAAAATCCGGTGAGGAAGATTTGGGACAGACAGGAAGAAGCTAATTGGAAGCAAAGAGGTGGATGGATTGTGTGAAAGAAGATCTGTGACAATCAGGCATGAGTGTTGAAAAAGGCAGAAGTGTGGCAGTGAATCAAGAGAGCTGGTGACAGTTAATATGATACCCCGACCCCATGTAGAAAAAAATGGGAAAAAGGGGGCTGCTGCTGCTGCTGATGACTATGGTTTGTGGTTTCAATGTAATGGGGTTCAATGAATAGTGGTTCGATCATTTGGGTTTTTGATTAAGTGATATAGACCCCATTGCAATATCATTGGCATTTTCGTATTATATGGCTTTATATTTTTTGTATAAATGGGCTGTCACTATGCTGCCGCAATATACAACTGATACAGGTTTGTTAGACAAAACTGGTTTTGCTTTGTCTCCTTCCTGGATAAAATAAATATTTAATAATGTATACGGTACTCTACTGTGTGCTAGACTTCTTGTTTTGTTGCACTTTAACCCTCTGAGTCTGTGAAATCAGCTTAGCTGACATTTTGACATGAAAAACTTTGTTTTCAGTAACTTCAACTTCATGCTGAGAATTTAAGTGCTACAGGAACTGATACATAATCAACTTTGTCCAGCATTTTCATAAAGACAAAATGGCAGCTCATATCAAAGCCTTCTTTTATGCCTAGGGTGGTATCCATTAAATGTTTAACAAGTCTGTTTCCCTAGACATGGGACTTAGGTTCATAGCTGTGTTCTAGGCTGATGGCCCTGGAGCCTTTACAAGCCTAGCCCATAGGATTACCCTGGCATCATGCCACCCGACCTTAGTTCCCAGTGCCTCTGTTGAGAAGAGCCACTGGAGTGATCCCTGGGGTGAATTTTCTATTTCCCATCCGTTCATCAAGATTTCTCTTGAAGAGGGCCAGTGAGGTGCTCTGTTTGACATGTATGGGAAGTCTATTCCATAGCATGGGCAGTCTCTGGGTTATGAACCTGTTCCTCCAGCACGTTCTGTTGATTGTGGTAATGAGGTTGAGGTCTCTGGAGCAGGTAGTGCGGAGGGATTGGGATTTCTTTAGATGTAGCATTTCTAACAGACTGCTAAAGAAACAAAGACCAGCTGAAGAAAAGCAAGTAAAATATGACAATACCTCACCAAACCAAAAGGCAAGAAGGCACAAAAAAGTTGCTAGATAAAAGAACTTGATAATTTATTTGGAAAAATAATAAAATAAACATGCGAGTGCTTTCATTTAACAAATGTAAACTTCATCAGACAAATGAATAAAATCAATCTGAAATTTAAATAGTACACTCTACTTTCTGATTGGATGAAACTACTGACATCATCTCAAGAAAATTAACCCCTCGTGCCCCATAATAAATTGAAGTTCTCTAACATATATATACATATATATATATATATATATATATATATATATATATATATATATGTATGTATAAAAAATTCTAAACATTTGTAATTGTGCCAAACTGTTGTACATAAATCATAAACCATAAATAATATGTAAATGAATAAAGAAATGCATACATGCTGTTCTTAATGCATCTAGGATATACAGAATACACATCTTCTTATAGATGTTACAAAAAATGTGTATTATTTATATATATATATATATATATATATATATATATATATATATATATATATATATATATATATATATATATATATATATATATACATGTTCATACAATAGAAAATGATTTTATACTATTTATTCATGCTAAATAGCATACTGCCTCTTCAACTATTTTGTTTCTTTCTAGGGCTTTGAGTTTTAAAACAGGTGTGATGGAAGTTATTTCATTGATGCCTGGCCACTTGTCTGCTCTCAATAAAACCTGCCATTTTAGTTATTTTACTTCCAAATGGACACTCCATGGTCCCTTTTCATCTATGTCCACATGGTCAATGGCCATAAATCTAAAATTGTGGTTGGTGTTGGCATGACTGTGTCTCACCAAGGCATTATTCAAGTTGTTCTTTTTGATGGCATGTACATGTTCATAGATTCTGTGGCTAAATTTCCTCTCTGTTTTACCTGAGTAAAATACTGGACATAGGTTACACATATACTATTGCTTTAGAAGAGCAGTTGTATCTACCTTTGATACTGTATTCCAGATTATTAATAATGAATGAATCACCTACTTTAAGTTTCTGACACCAATTGCATGTTCCACATTTTAATGTGCCCAAACGGCTGTACCCATGCAGTTGGTGTCTAGTCTTGAGGAGATTTTTTAAATTTCTACCCTTCCTGTATGTTATTGTTGGCTCCCAACTTGCAATCGTCTGTGAACCTTGTCAGCCAGAGTCCCTTTCTGTTGGCCTGGACTTCAGAGAAGTAGATACCAAACGGGAGAGGACCCAGGACCGAACCCTGTGGGACTCCACTCGTGACTGGTCGGCAGTCTGACTTGGAGTCAGCTACTTTCACACTGTGGGTTCTAACTGTGAACCAGTTTGCAACCCACCTGGTGATAAAGGGGTTGATCCCTAGCTTAGTGAGTTTTTCTATGATTCCTGAGAGGGGGAATGGTATCTAAGGCCTTGGCCAGATCAAGGTAAGCCGTATGAACCACCTTGCTTTCATCCACAGCTCTGGTGACTGACTCAAAGAAGTCGACCAAATTGAGCAGGCATAATCTACCCTTCACAAAACCTGTGTGGGATCAAGAGTTTGGAGATTCCCTATATCCTTGTTTATTAGGTCCATGATGATGCATTCCATAGCTTTGCATATCAGACTTGTCAGTCTAATGGGGCGATAGTTCCCCCAAGTCTGTAGTTGCTGCTCCTTAGGGATTGTAACTTCTGCAAACTTTAGATGTGAGTAAGCAGCCAAGGTAAAAGCTGAATAAAGTAGCCTTTGTTAGGAAAACAAGCTGATTGTCTGCTTCTTTTTGGAAGTGTAAAATAGACAAAACCATTTGAAAAACAGACCCTGTCCAAGTGGCTAGGTGATTGCATGTCTGTGTTTTTTTTACTGATTCACATGATTAAAGTTTGCAAGGAGTGATCAGAACTTAACTCCATCTGAGTAGCAGCTGCATTCTAAGCCTACTCAGTGATGTTTCTTCACAAGACATAAGTGAGGATGCAACCTTTATCAAATATTATAAATTGGATACACGGTCTCAAAGGAGGACAGATGTTGCTAGGTCTTTCCTAAATGTTACCAGAACACCTTAGACCAAATATCAATGGATGACTTATTAGTGTTGTAATCAAACCCAAAACTAAGTATTCTGGACATTTAAGTCAAAGGAAACACTAAGATGTGAATGATCAACATTTGGTGCTAGGTTGGGCCAGACAGCCAGGACAGTAGATACCTAAGAAACCCAAACATGCACTGAGAGTGTCCTGGAAATGCTTAGGCGATGCTTCTCTGTGGCATGTGTTTATGTCTCTGATCCAGAAAAACTTTCCTTATATAGCAAGGGAGGTTAGGGGTGTAAAGACCTAATAAAGTCTGTTCAAGAACATAGTCCTCAAGGTGGAAGCAATGAACTGTGGCTGAAAGATGGTTGGTACTTGTTTTACCTGTAGTTCTATGACTTACTTATAGATACCAGAGGTGACGGAAGCTATCAGGTTAAAGAAAGAAGCTACTTATGAAATGCTAGTGAAGAGGCGGCTTTGGTTTTTGAAAGACAGGCCCTAAAACATTAAGAAGATAGTAATTGTAGGAGTTGTTGATGTGAAGTCCCAAATACTGGATCAGTTTGGTAAGGCCACAGAAAATGACTTTAGGATGACAAAGAACATACAGGAAACCATCTGGAAACTCAAGGCGGGGGGGGGGGGGTCAAGATATTGCCCAGACTTTTCTCAGCAAGGATGAGGAAACATTTAACTCAAATGGGGAGATTACTGAAAGGGAAAAAGGAGCATCTTAAGGCACTTCTGAATCTATCTGCTATGTCCTCCTCATGAGGAGGCAATGACAGTAACAGCTGGTAAGAATGGATTCCTCTCTACAGATGAGATCATAGCAGTAATAAAACAGCTTGTCTGTAGGAAAGTTGCTGGAGTAGATTACATCTGGTCAGAAATGCTGAAGGTATTGGACACTGTTGAGATGTCATAGTTAACATGCCTTCTCTGTGTTGCATGGAAGTCTTAGACAGTATATTAGACTAGTCCCCAGTTTCAAAAAGTGGTCCTACTGAAGGTATATGGCTGCATTGCCTGGAATGTTCTGCAGGAGGTGCTACAGTAGTATGGAGTCCCACTGTTGGAGCATCAGTCCCTCTTTCTGAGAAGTAAGAGTTGCATCTGCATTGTTACTTGGCATCAAGTTAAATATGTTCAAGGTGGGCATATGAGGCCATCAGGGCTGTATCTTGTCTTTTTTTCTCTTTACAGTTTTCATGTACATGGTATCAAGGTGCAAAAAAACTTTGGAATGTATCTTGTTTGAGTAATATGAGGGATGCATTATTGTTGTTTGTGCATTATTTTCTCCTTCTACCATCAAGTGAGTGTTATCTTGCTAAGTGTGAAACAGCCAAAATGACATGAAGCACCTTCATTTCCAAGGTCATGGTCCTCTTCCGGAAAATAATGGACGGCTGCCTGGAAGGGATGGCAGAGCAGATGACTCTTGTAGAGGCCTTTAGGTATCTTGGGGTCTTGTTCAGGTGTTAAGGTAGAGGAGATCAGGAGCTTGTCCAGCAGTTGGGTGTAGCATTTGCAGTACTGCAAGCTTGTGCTGGATTATGGTGGTAAAATGAGGAAATTAGAAGCAGGAAGAAGCTCTCAATTTGCTTCTTCCTCTCTGTTTGCTGCTTAGATGGCATAACCATCTTCCACTATGGTTACAACCTGTGGGTTGTGATTGAAAGAATCAAAATAAGGCATCCTCCTCTATGATAAAGGGATGAACTCAGCAGTTTGGGAAGCTCAAATGATAAACTCAGCAGTTTGGGAGGCTCTAAAAGTACAGCAGTGACTCCTTTAAGTTGACAGGAGTCAGGTGAAGTGGTTTGTGTACCATGCGAAGATGTCCTCTGATGCCTCCCACGGGAACTGTACCATAGCCAAATGGGAGGAAACCCCACAGTAGACAGAGGACACATTAGAAATATTGCATCTCTCATCTTGCCAGTTGGTCCCAGGATGACCTGTAGATGGTTGCTGAGGATAGGGAAGACTGGTCTGCCCTGCTCAATTGTCTATCACTGTGATCCTCACCAGGGCCAGAAGTTTATAAACTGGATGAGTGTCCTCAGCTGGTATGTTTGGCATTCCTTATGCCACTCAGGATCAGGAAGGTGATTCTGTAATGTCTGTACACCTGTTATAAATGCTGAAATGCTTCTACTTTTTGAACAAAAATATTTCCTCCTGAAGTAAGAAAGTAAAAGTGATTAGGACATTTAACTTAACAGTAGATATTTGACAGTGAAGTATTTAAATTGTAATGCTGCCTTCCTGCTTTCCCCTATGGAAATGTTCTAGTATGTGTATTGTATATAGTTACATTTACATTTTGACATTTAATCTTTTCATAAATCTTCAGTTTTGCACCTCCTGGATGGGTATTTAAGGTAGTGGAAGTACTTCAAGTTCTATGCTTAGAAGAACAGAAGACTGTTCAATCCATTGACCACTTTGAATACATTGGTGAGAGACTGACATTGGTTGCATCTGTCATGAGATCAACCCCATTCATAGCAGGCTGTGGGTCTTCTTCTTCTTCTTTTGGCTGCTCCCGTTAGGGGGTTGCCACAGCAGATCACCTGTTTCCATTTCTTCCTGTCCTCTGCATCTTGCTCTGTCACACCAACCACCTGCATGTCCTCTCTCACCACATCCATAAACCTTATCTTAGGCCTCCCTCTTTTCCTGTTACCTGGCAGCTTCACCCTTAGCATCTTTTTCCCAATATACTCTGCATCCCTCCTCAGCACATGTCCAAACCAACGTAATCCTGCCTCTCTGGCTTTGTCTCGAAACCTTCCAACCTGGCTGACCCTCTAATATACTTATTCCTAATCCTGTCCATCCTCGTCACACCCAGTGCAAATCTTAACATCTTCAACTCTGCCACGTCAAGCTCTGACTCCTGCCTTTTTGTCAATGCCACTGTCTCCAACCCATACAACATAGCTGGTCTCACTACCCTCTTGTAGACCTTCCCTTTCACTCTTACTGGTACTCGTCTGTCACAAATCACTCCTGACACTCTTCTCCACCCACTCCATCCTGCCTGTACTCTCTACTTCACCTCTCTTCCACACTCACCATTACTCTGAACTGATGATCCCAAGTACTTAAACTCATCCACCTTCCCCACCTCTACTCCCTGCATCCTCACCATTCCTCTATCCTCCATCTCATTCACACACATATATTCTGTCTTAGCCCTGCTGACCTCCACCTCTCCAGGGTCTCCTCCACCTGTTCCCTACTCTCACTACAGATCACAATGTCATCTACAAACATCATAGTCCACGGGGACTCCTGTCTGATCTCATCTGTCAACCTGTCCATCACCATTGCAAATAAGAAAGGGCTCAGAGCTGATCCTTGATGTAATCCCACCTCCACCTTAAACGCATCCGTCACTCCCACCACACACCTCATCACTGTCACACTACCCTCGTACATACCCTGCACCACTCTTACATACTTCTCTGACACTCCTGACTTCCTCATACAATACCACAACTCCTCTCTAGACACCCTATCATATGCTTTCTCTAAATCCACAAAGACACAATGCAACTCCTTCTGACCTTCTCTGTACTTCTCCATCAACACTCTCAGAGCAAACATTGCATCTGTAGTGCTCTTTCCTGGCATGAAACCATACTGCTGATCATTAATCATCACCTCCCTTCTTAACCTAGCTTCCACTACTCTTTCCCATAACATCATGCTGTGACTGATCAGTTTAATCCCTCTGTAGTTACTACAGCTCTGCACATCACCCTTATTCTTAAAAATCGGTACCAAAACACTTTTTCTCCATTCCTCAGGCATCCTCTCACTTTCCAAGATTTCATTAAACAATCTGGTTAAAAACTCCACAGACATTTCACCTAAACACCTCCATGCTTCCACAGGTATGTCATCTGGACCAACATCCTTTCTGTTCTTCATCCTCTTCATAGCTATCCTTACTTCCTCCTTGCTAATCCACTACACGTCATGATTCACTATCCGTACATCATCCATAGCAGGCTGTGGGTAATGCCAGTAAATTCATTCAGCAAAAGAGTACTAAGAAAGGTAATGAAACCCATGCATGATGAACAACTAATGCAATACTTTTTTCTCACAACTCTCCTGTTAAGGTGAGTGGTTCACGCAGCTATGTTATAGTCCATGACACAAGTGAATGTAGAGGGGTGAGAATGACATTTTTACAATGAAGCAGTGTGAAATAGCATTTGCATAAACCTGTCTGGCATTTGCTTTCTGTGGAGGCAAAGCCCCTTGCCCCAGTTACCTAATATAATCAACTCTGAAGTCAGTGCCCCTTTGGGGATGAGAATCTTCTCCCAAACAGCACAACCTTGGTTCTTCAAATAGTGCATTTTTGTCACTGCCATACTTGGGGTAGCCATAACTGTCCATCAGACTAATACCCTACATCCCTGTACTGTCAGATACACTTTTACTCCTGATTGTGTCCCTTTTTAATTAAATTAAGTAGCAAATCACATTCGGTCTCAGATACTGCTGCTAATGGTTGCCAAAAAAGTACTGGAAATCTCTGACATCAGTAAATATGAAAATGCTTAATAACATCAGGGAATACAATCATAGCCAAGGTCCAGTCAGCATTTGAGTTCTTGTTTTCCATTTAATAATTAATGAATAATACAGAAGAGAAAGTATTTCAGGATATTGCTTTAGCATGGGTATAGTGGGTGACATAGAATGAAGCCGAGTGCTTTACATACCTACAAGGAGGTGTTACCGCTTATGATGAAGGACAACATGGGGGAATATTACTCCTATTACACTGCACTAAGTAAAAAAAAAAAGATTAGGATAATACAGCTTTTAAACTCTATTGTTTTATTACCTAACAAAATGAATAGTTATATACACATGCAGTAGTATCTTTAGCTATTTAATGTATGCATCAGTGTTAAGTGATGCAGAAATTAAGATAAGAGTAGAAATCATGGCACAGGCTGTATTAATTTTTTATGTTATATTTCATGCTGCACTGTATTGGTAACTGTTTTACTTTTCCATTTTTTCATCTGTTGGGGATAAAAACAATGCTCTTCTCAACCAATTCACTTTAGTAACAGCCACTAAAGAGAATAGTTAGATAAAAACATTATGTTTATTCTTAATACCAGAAGCAAAAGCAAGTAAAGCAGTCATGAGTACAGAGCAATGCAAGACATATAAGGTAATCAATATAACTATGAGTCAGCGACAGGATGCTATTTTAAATTAACTCATCTTTTTTTTTTTTTAGCAGCAATGGTGTTTGGATCTTGTGTTGCTGAATCAGAATGATAATCAGAAACACTGATCTCTACTGTTCCCTTTTTAATTCCTGATTCAGCAGCTTATGTTTCAAGCAGTAATCCTGCTACTGCTTTAAAAAGACAATACTTTCATTTTAAACTCCATTTTGTCAATGATTCTTGTATATGCAACAAGATGGAGAGATATCTGTTTATTTTTCTCACATATGCAAGCTATATCATTTCGGTGTTTGTTATCTGTTGACATATAGTAATAGTTGTTGGATGTGCCTTTCTTTTTTCAATGCATACTTTTCATTACGTAATACACTGGAATTTCTGGAAATAGTCCTTCAGACAGCCAGTGTTGGGCCTGCTAGATCTTACGTAGCAGTCAGGTAATAAGAAATAACTGCTGAGAAGTAATAAAATAAACAGCAGGATTAAATTGCAGTACAACATGGGATGAAGGACTCACAATTTTATTTGTTTTTTAATCTTTTTATTCTTTATTTTGCTACAGCATTTACTGTATGCAGTATTTCATTCATATTTAATGACTGAAGAAATACCAGCTAAAGAAGAAAGGCAGACCCTGCCTGAAAGGAGCAGAAGCAGGGATTTCTTGGTGGTATTTCTGCATGGCTGTGTTCAGGTTGTATTATATAATGTGAAATTCCTGTTTCCACTAAGGCAATGTTTTCCTTTCTTAATAGCTTTACTCAAGATCTTACAATATAACAAGCAGAAACGGATTTGAAATGCTAGCTAATTTTGAAGGACACGAGTTTAATCCAATATTCCTTCCAACTGTTAACTACGAATTAACTATTTCCTTTTTAGTAATGGCTTTGACATAATTTCTGAAGAGGGAGGAAAGGCATTATTTTACAATACCTACCTCCCAATATACATTATTTTAAGAATTCTATGACCGTTCCAATAAAAAAAAAGATATCTCAGCCGAGAAATGAATTGAAGAACCAAGTGCTTTGAAGCAGCAGCATTGACAGCTGTTTCAAGAATATTGTTACACTGGGCCCCCAACAGTTTGTCTTTGTGAAGAATAGATCTTGTTTATTGAATCAAAAAGATGTTAAAATTATCAGTTTGCAACTCCATAGGTGTGCACCATCCATTTAGTATAAAAACATTAAAAACTAACAAAGTTGTATGTGTAAGTGCCAGATGCAAAAAAAAAGCAAATAAAAGAAGATAAAGTCCAATATTAACAGTCTGCTTAAACTCCTCCCATCACAATCCTAAGCACTTCTGGTCTACAATAAATTCCATCTCCACCCAGGCAAAGTAGGCATCCCCCCCCCACCACCTACCACTGCCCCCTCCTGCAGCAGTATTGCTGACTCATTCAATAAACACTTTACTGAAACCATTCTGTCCTTGACTAAACAACACAACACTCTACCCACCCTCCCTAAATCAAAACCAAATACTCTGCCCACAGTCTTTTCCTTTCATCAGTACCTACATCCTATATAAAACAAAACTTCTATTGAAACTTAAGCCTACAAATGCAGATGAGCAGCAGAAGCCCTAGCTTATCCAGTCTCTATCTTAATTCATCAGTCCTGATCAGAAAGCTATCTCCCCACACTGTGGAAAATATCCCACATCATTCCCCTCCATAAAGGTGGCTTCTCTACTGAATTTTCCAGTTACCGCCCCATATTTTCAATTTTTATCAATGACCTTCAAGCTGCTATTCCTCATGCTACCTGTATTCAATACGCAGATGATTCTACTATAATCTGTACTGCTAACTCTCTAACAGAACTCCAGTCACTTACTCAAAAAGCTTTTAACACTGTAGAACAATAGTTCTCTGATTGATTCTCACATCAACAACACCATAAAATTAGTAAATAAAAATAGGATCCTTTACAGAATAAAACCTTTCCTACCCATTTATACTAATCTTTCCAAAAACAACATGTCACTGCCAAATCTTAATAGCTCATAAGATTCTATATCAGCCAACCAATACACCAATACTAAACATGGAATAATCTACCCTCTCATATCACTTCTTTAACCTCTTTCCAAATTTTTAAAATCAACTAAAGACTCATCTCAATAAACACTGGCTTTGCTCCTGCACTAATCCAGACTAATGCTCGCTCTGCTCCTGCACTAATCCAGACTAATGCTCACTATATAAAAAATATTTTAAATTCTAGTATCTTATTTTATCTTTTTAAATCATATGTTTAAATTGCTTTGTGTCTCATGTAATATTTTCATGCCTTTTTGTGAACTTGTACAACATATGGAGCTTTTCTCCCCGGGCCTCTACTGAAAATGGACATATATCCAGTTGGACTAGCCCGGTCAGCAAATGTAAAATAAATAAATAAATAAATAAATAAATAGCCATCCTTTTTCCACTTTCCAAGATACTTGAGAAATGCATCCATTCTGAAGTCATAAATTACCTCTTAGCTAATAACCTCCTCTCCAGCACCCAGCATGGCTTCAGGCCACACCACAGCACTACTATCACCTTGACCTCTTTCACTAATGCTATCCTTTATCATAAAAATAATGGCCTGTTCTCCTCTGCTATATTTCTGGATCTATTCAAGGATTTTGACATGGTCTCCCACAAACTACTAATCTCTGTTCTCACTAACCTATCCTTTTCCCAACCAGCTACTGAATGGTTTTACAGCTATCTAACTAGCAATTGTCTGGCATAATGACCTATCTGCTCGACTTCCTGTAACACTCGTGTTCCCCAAGGCTCCATCCTTGGTCCCCTACTATTCTCATTTTCATTAATGATCTATTCACACCACCAAGCATGCTTCTCTCATACAGTATGCAGATGACTCACCCTCATCTGCTCAGTCCCAACTATACCTGGACTTCACAAGATCACAGAGGAAGCCTCTGTAGAAAGCTGGCTATCTAATGCCTAGTTATTACTCAACCCGAGCAAGACTAAACTCCTTATCTTCCAACCAACTAATTCTAATCAAATTATCCCACACTTTAATATTCTAGCCAAAGGCAATACTGTCATCTTCTCAACAGAACACACCAAACTACTTGCTGTTGAAATTGATAACAATCTCAGATTTGACACTCACATTTCTCTTACCATAAAAAAGGTCCACAAATAACTAGGTGCATTGTACAGAAACAAACAATTCCTCACCAAGACAGCCAGAATTTCTGCTGCTAATTCCCACCTAATCTCCACTTTACTCTACGCCTCTCCTATACTTACCAACCTTAGACAAACAGACCTAAACAAGCTCAAGGGTTGCAACAATAAAACGGATAAGTTTGCCACTGGTGCATCTTATCGCAGCCACCACTGTATCTCACTTAGAGAACTTGACTGGCTTGAACTCCCTCAACTTCTTCACCTGAATCAACTCTCTCTCCCCCACAAGTTAGTAAACCATCCTCTTAAAGTCTCATCCCTTCAAAACCTTCTCCAGCCCTACTGCTCCATTAGACCACTATGCTCCAGCAGCAAAAATCTACTTCTAGTGACCAAACCCAAGAAATCAGTGGGAGAAGCACTATTCTCCTGCATCATATCCAGATTATGGAACAACCCCCCCCCCTCTATAATCACACTACCTTCATTCAATCACTTCAAGACTGCAATAAAAACTCACTTAAAAAGTCTCTGGTTATGCCCATGCACCAATCCTGAATAGTAACTCTCCTTTTTACCTCCCTTTCCTCTCCCCTCCCATAGCCACCCTGCCTCACACCGTCTGATCATTGCATTCCTTCTGCTGCAGGCTCTGGCTCACCATTTACCCTCCCCTTCCCTCCTCAATCAATCTCTCAGACCTGTTATAACATACTTAACTACCTCACTTCATCTCACCTCCAAATACATATCCAACTGACTGATACCTAGCTTCCTCTCACTACCATGTATACTACTCACTCAGTCTCCTCTCTTACTCCTCTCTTTCCCTTCCATCCCATTAGCCCTTCTAGCTTGTTTCACCTTCATGTGAAGCATCTGCTTTATATCTGTTTGAGTTTTGTGCAATATTTGTATTAGGTATATGGGTTTAGTAATAGCTGCGGTGATGCAGCTGTTAGTGTTGTCGCCTCACAGCAAGAGGTTCTCCCATTCGATTCTCGACTGGAGCACCTTCTGTGTGGAGTCTGCATGTTCTCCCTACGGTTGAGTGACATTAAAGACATGCAGGTAGGTGTGTGAATGGGTGTGCCTTCTTTGAAGGATGGGCGTCGGGCTGGCAACTTGGCACCGTAAAAATCCACTGCCAATCATTAGCGGGCCGTTCTGCTGTGGTGACCCCTAACTGGGAAAAGCCGAAAGACATTATTAGGTATATGAGTTTAGAACAGTATCTGTTTGCGCTTAGTACTATCTGTATATACAGTCTACCATTATTCCTAGCCTCTAGGTAGATATTGGTATATCTGTTCATTACTATCTTTCATATTGTATGTATAGCTAATGTTTGCTGCAGTATGTATTATTTACTATTGTATGTATATTCAATTGTTCTTCATGCAGTCTACTGCTCATTTATTGTTCTATGGAGCTTTTCTCCCCAGGCCTCCGCTGAAAAAGGACCTGTGTCCAGTTGGAATTTCCCGGCAAACAAATGTAAATAAATAAATAAATGCAATTCATACTGATGAATTTATATTAGGTTCGTAGCTAAGTACTAAGCTAGCTGCCCTTGTGATCCATTTTAAGCCTAGCCAATTTTCCATTCAAGAGTGAGATTCAAACCTGCACTTTGTGCCTGTGAGGTAAACGCCTTAACCATTATACTAACTCTCAAAAAATGCAAATACATACGGGAGAAAGGGGATTCCTAACATGCACCCTTGACACAACAAACGCATGCATAAGCCTCACCGCACTAACTGAGAAATTCCTGATCAACCATATTTTCCATTAGTATCATTTGTAAGTATGGCTGTTGGATTTATTAACCCCTAGTACTAAAGGGGAAGGGAAGTTAGGGAGGTTCAGACCCATTTAACTAGGTGGAGTGTAAGGGGGGCACAGGCCCTCCTCACAAACAGTATTAATGGCAAGTGCAATTTATAGATATGGTGCATTGAACATAAATTGGACTCAGTAACTGACTGTTTCTTACAACATTTTCAGTGATGTGTAATGTGAACTTCATAAGCTTCTCTATCTGCATCGATGGGTAGGTATAGTAAAATAATGTTGTAAGAAATAGGTAGAAACAGCTCAAAAAGCACTAATGGGGGGCAGCAAAGATGGCTCAATGGTCTGACCATAGACTGTACTGCTCTGGACACAGGAAGAGAAGACAGTCTGAAACTTGCAGAGTATTTGTGGCTGTACTGCAAGTGGAGCTGTTCATGTTAGTGTTGTTTTGTATGCAGGCTGCTGGTCCCAGTGATCTGCTACTGGCCTAGGTGTGCTTAGGAAGAGGACATGGTACTCAAGACGTGGGGGAAGAAACAATCCTCCAAGTGGAGAAGCAATTAGAATACTACAGCTGAGACAAGCTAACAGGACATGGGAACCAGTCTGAAACTGAGGGAGTAGAGACTTGGGGAAGAGAGTTGAGACAGCTAAGGGTAACATGCATTTTTACAGAGAACAACAGTTTCATAGTTTTGAGGCTACTGAGTCTTACGACCATTTATGCCTTGCCAGTACCCTTCCTCAGGCCACAGGTGCTTTCTCCAGGAGAGTCAAACATGTGTGTATGTGTGTGTGTGTGTGTGTGTGTGTGTGTGTGTGTGTGTGTGTGTGTGTGTGTGTGTGTGTGTTACAACTACTGAGTGAGTAGTAGGTGTAGAGCCTATAATCCAGCTTCCTCTGCAACAATGACATGCATAAAGTGGGTTTCAGAGAATTAATAAATAAACTTCAGAAGATATGAGATTGATGTCTCAATGTGTGGCTCTTGCTAGGAGGCCAGCTACCTAAAATACTGGACCTCTTGTCTTAATCTGTACTGTACCAATAAATAGTCCTGAGGAAGATTTAAACCCTACAAGAGGCCTCAATGTATAGGCAGTAAAATCTTAAACACAAGTAACTATAAACAGTCTGATAAATGTTAAAACTTCCCTATTATATGAATAAAAAAGCGCATCTTGGAAAATGTTGAGTAATGATTATAAACTTTATAATAAGCTACATAACCACAGGCTCGCTAACAGGTTTAGAAACAACTACAGGCAAAGACTAGCAGACTCAAAAGGCCAAAAGCTTTAGGGGTAAAGGAAGGTGGGGACTGCAGGAATTATCCTATTTGAAATTCTGTTGTTATGGTGACTATAATCACAAAACTTCAAAGTGGTCATCATAAGGATAATTGGCACAGAATTTAAAAAATTCTATATGGGAAAGTATGTAGCAATTTACTCTCAACTCTCAAAACTACAGAATGCCCTGCAAGACAGCAAAAGCACATCTTTATGTATCTGTAGCTTGCAGCCTGAATATCTCATTTTGAATCTTATTAGAAGTGAGAATTGTTGTCCAAGTAACAATCTCACAAATACTTTGAGGATTTCAAAAAAGACAGCTGTGGTACCTACAAATCTAAAGCAATGAGCTCTGATAATCTCATTCTAATGCTTGTTGTATTTGTTGTAATAGAAAGTAACATAATTAGCAGTCATTTGAAATGGGTCCCCTTAGTGACTGATTAACCCTGCATTCCTTTCATGAATAACACAAAATGTAGTTATTTTATTTATTCATCTTTTATTGACTGGGTTAGTCTCACTAGGCTAGTGCCAATTATTTAGGGGAGACTCGAGATGGTAATTATACTACTAGGGAAAAATTTGAGTAGGACATCAGCGAATTTCCCTTCTCTTTTCCAAAGGTGCTGACCTTTATATCCACCTGAGCTACCACCACCTCAAGCAGAAGGGACCTAGGTTTAACATCTGATATAAAAGACAGCACACTCAGAAGTGCAGGTCTGCCTTGACCACAGAGGAGTGACTAGGTTTACGCATGCATTTTCTCATTTTACCTTTAGCAAAAGCCGTGCAATCAGACGATTTGAAGGGAATATATATGGGAAACCTTTGCACCAATCTATTGAGAAAGCATGGATTATCTGTGCTTAGTTTTTAGGGTATCCCCATCAAAGCAGTGGATGTTGATAGCCTAGATGAGATGCAAACAGATCTACCTTTGGGGAAACCCTAATCTCTGTAACCATGGCAAAGTGACTGTCAGCTTCCACTCATGGAAAATTGAGAGCTGCTGGAGTGTTTTGATGACTTGCGGTGTAAACTAGCTGTAGAGTCAAGCATATCTGTAATGCCTACCCTCAAGTTATTGTGAGAAGTCTGCAAAGTAATTAGTAGTGGTGACCCCTTTCCTGCTGAGGTATCTCATGGCTGTGGGACCCTTTGTAACTCCTGGATTTGGCACTGCTTCGAATGAGGGAAACCCAAATTAATTGGTAACATCTCTTTGCAGTTTATGGGGTGATTCATCTGGGATTGAGACCAAAAGCCTTGGATTCCCAGCTTCTGGAAATGGATTTTCTATGCAAAATTTGAGAAATGGGGGCTAGAGCTCAAAAATAGGGACAATGTTTAAATATTGTTCTTATAAACTTAGAAAGTTGATGGAATAGCAGGTTTTGTATTGGCATGCATTTTCTGAAGGGTATGAAGTCTGTAACTCAAATGTCTGTCATTTTGTTATTTTCAATCCTTAATGAGTTGCCAGAAAACCAGACATTTTATGAGTAAAGCATCAACAATATGAGGCAAAAATATGGCCATTCTGCAAAATTCTGGAAAGTTGAGAGGTATCTTTCCAGTTGCTGGCAGAAGAGGGATGGGGGTTCGAAGGACAGAGATATTAGAAGACAACACTTGATGTATTTGGGTTGGAGGGGAGTTTCTTATGTGCTTGTTCAATGAGAAGCTGTCACTGTTGATATGACTGCTGCTTACTTTCCCAGACTTGATGTTTCCTTTGATCTAGCCTGTTCTGCCTGTGTTGCTAATGCCTTGTTGGCTTTCAGTAAAAAGGAGGGTAAGACTTAAAATAATAATTTCTGATGTATTTGGGAATGGGTTACAAGAGCAGTTGTCCCTTTTGGCTTATTTTTTACATCTTTGTCTGTTTAAAGAGGTCAAATTGAACAGAATTATTAATCTTACCATTCTGGAACCTTCCCATGGTATCACCAAGAAAAGCTTCAGTGCACAGCTGTGCGCACTTCCTAAACAGAGTATTTGTATGAACTGCATCAAAATATTTATTTTCAGTTTCAGAACCATTTTAACAATAGTGAAAGCCTTTTGTATGTTATGGGCAAGTTTCTAACATTTTTTAAAAAGTATCTGCAAGAGGGTCAAGTTAAATCATCCATTTGTGCAGGATCTCTTCCTGATGTTTGCTATGTGGCTCTGGTAATTAAAAGTTATCATGGTTAGAGTATAAGAGGTTTAGACCTGCTGAGGATTTTCCTTCTTTTTCAGATGGGGGGCTACTTAAAACAGTTCCTCTCTTGGGTACCTTAGGTACATCAGGGTCAGTGACATAGGAATCAGCTACTAAGCTCCTGAAAAGGAATTTATGCTGATCTGGAACACTATAAAATCTGTTTGGCCTTTCAGGGGCAGGTGACTGAGGGATGAGTTAGTTTCTGTATATAGTTCCAGTGTAGAAGAAATCTGGCCTTCATAAGCCAAAACATGATATATTATCACCTGAATTAGAAGGTGGTAAAAATAGGAGAAAGAACACCTTATTTTCTTCTCTACAAGGCCAGAAGTTGAAGAGGTAGCTGTCCCTGTTGTAGCATGAAACTACACAGCAGAAAAATTAAAGTACTCTTTGGCAAATGTGGAATAACCAAAAGAAACAGTACCTGGAAGCTGAAAAACAGATGTCTTGGTGGGTTGGTACCTATCCCACGTATGTTAGGAAATCGGATGTCTATATAATGTCTATCAGAGTAACAGAACAGCAATATTAGATAAGTGAGGTAGGGAATTAATGTCCAGCAATATTAGTTAAAATATCAGATGTCAGTGAAGATGAGATTTTAAGACTCTCAGGATTTACTATCAAAAGGGCAATTGGACTTCATTCGATTTACCTAAGTCTGAACGCCCAATTCAACATTAGGAAAGAACAAAAAAAAGTGTTGAAATGCACAACAGCGAATGCACTGTAGCATTCGCTGTTATGAATTTCAACATTTTAATGCAGATCGCACTATAATGGGGATCGGGAAATGTACCCTTTCCCTCATTCTAGTGTGACCTCGGAGTTTGTATATATAAGTAGCAGGGGGTGTGGGGGTGCAGGGGGGCTTGCCCCCCTGCAAAACTGTTGTTTGCTGTGTGTTGTAGTCTACTACATCTTGCGAAAGTGTGGACAATGTTCGAATAACGTCAAATTTGACATTCTCCACATCCGCAGTCGAAATTTTCTGTAGTAGCTGTTTTTAGTTTCGCCCATATGGCTCGGCATTACAATAACTCTCACAAGGTGCGATTGTAAGAAGTCTTTAATAAGGGCAACATTTCTCCTTCTTTCCTTTTATGTGCAACATAAGAGCTACCATTGTTAATCAAGTGGGATGGATATCCATGTGCAATGAACATGTCAGCTAGTTTAAGACACTCACTTTCAACTAGGCTGTCTTCAGACACCATTTTAGCCAGCCTAATATATTGCCCTTTAAGAATGCCTCTTTTTTTGGTGTTCTGATGATTACTTGTATAACATAGCAAACTATTGGAGTAGGCAGGTTTTCTATACACCATACTCACAATATATTGACTGCTAACATTCTTAGTAATACTCAGGTCCAAGTAGTTATAAGTTGTTGTAAGAAAAAGTAAACCTCAAAAAAGAGGTAGTAGAGTTCAAGTACTCAATAAAGGGCTCAATCTCATTGCTAGGTTCATCCCACATGATAAAAATATTATACAAATAATGCACATATAACTTAAAGGGAACAGGAACATATTTACTCAACACAAACCACTTCTTCCATTGAATAAGAACAATGTTGGCAAAAATGGGAGCACAAGATACCCCCATGGCCACTCCTTTAGTTTGCTGAAAATATTGCACCTCTAAGTATACAAAGATGTTCTTGAGATCTATTTCCAGAAACAAAACCAGAATATGAATTTTGTTGTTATCCAAAGTGGGTTGATGCAGATAAAAAGTCCTGAAACTACTCCAAACCTATTGAATGGGGTATAACATTGAAAAGTTCAACCACATCCACTGTAAGAAAAACATAATTATCTGAATATCCCTGATTAATGAATAATATACTGAGGGATAAAATTGATCGGTCACAGCTTGAAGTTATGGGAAAGAGTAGTGGAAGCTAGGTTAAGAAGGGAGGTGATGATTAGTGATCAGCAGTATGGTCTCATGCCAGGAAAGAGCACTACAGATGCGATGTTTGCTCTGAGAGTGTTGTTGGAGAAATACAGAGAAGGTCGGAAGGAGTTGCATTGTGTCTTTGTGGACTTAGAGAAAGCATATAACAGGGTGCCTAGAGAGGAGTTGTGGTATTATATGAGGAAGTCGGGAGTGGCAGAGAAGTATGTAAGAGTGGTACAGGGTATGTGCGAGGGTAGTGTGACATTGGTGAGGACTGCGGTGGGAGTGACAAATACGTTTAAGGTGGTGGTGGGATTACATCAAGGATCAGCTCTGAGCCCTTTCTTATTTGCAGTGGTGATGGACAGGTTGACAGATGAGATCAGACAGGAGGCCCCATGGACTATGATGTTTGCAGATGACATTGTGATCTGTAGTGAGAGTAGGGACCAGGTTGAGGAGACACCGTGGAGAGGTGGAGATATGTTTTAGAGAGGAGAGGAATGAAGGTCAGCAGGGCTAAAACAGAATATATGTGTGTAAATGAGAGGGAGGGCGAGGAATGGTGAGGATGCAGGGAGCAGAGTTGGTAAAGGTGGATGAGTTTAAGTACTTGGGATCAACAGTTCAGAGTAATAGTGAGTGTGGAAGAGAGGTGAAGAAGAGAGTACAGGCAGGGTGGAATGGGTGGAGAAGAGTGTCAGGAGTGATTTGTGACAGACGGGTACCAGTAAGAGTGAAAGGGAAGGTCTACAAGAGGGTAGTAAGACCAGCTATGTTATATGGGTTGGAGACGGTGGCACTGACAAAAGGCAGGAGTCAGATCTGGATGTGACAGAGTTAAAGATGTTAAGATTTGCACTGGGTATGACTAGGATGGGCAGGATTAGGAATCAGTATATTAGAGGGTCAGCTCAGGTTGGACAGTTTGGAGACAAAGCAAGAGAGGCGAGATTACATTGGTTTGGACATGTGCTAAGGAGAGATGCTGGGTATATTGGGAAAAGGATGCTAATTATGGAGCTGCCAGGTAAGAGGAAAAGAGGAAGGCCTAAGATAAGGTTTATGGATGTGGTGAGGGAGGACATGCAGGTGGATGGTGTGAAAGAGCAAGATGCAGAGGACAGGAAGAAATGGAAACAGATGATCCACTGTGGCGACCCAAAACGGGAACAGCCGAATGAAGATGATGATGATGACACCAATTTTTTTTAAGTTTAAGCAAAAAGTCCAAAGAGTCATGGCACAAATAAGAAAAAGGTTACAACCCATTTTTTAACTTGCAGTCAATATATTTAGCCAAAGGATGAGTTTTAAAATGCCTAGCATTGACAATAGGTCTCATTGGTGGGTCAGTGGTGATTTTAAAAATATTTGGAATACCGAATAGGGAGGGCACCACGGGAAATTTAACATTAAGGAAGTAAAATAATTCAGATGTAATCTGTCCTTGGTCAACCAGGTCGTTCAAAGAATGATCAATCTTCCTATAAGCAATGTGAATAAAATGTAATTAGACCTCATCATAAAAATTACTTCCCCAAACATATTCGTTCATTTTAAGATAATCATGTTTACTCGTAATAACAACCCCTCCCCATTATCAGGTTTCATAACCCTCAAGTTTTTAGTGTGAACAGGTTCAATCAACAATGAATATTCAACCTGAGTGAAATTGTATTTACTAGTAGATTTAAAACTACATTGCCATAAATACCTAAAATCATTTTGACATATCTTTTCAAAAACAAGTATAGGCAGAGAGGGGAGGTTGGAAGCATTACTTTGATAAAGACTGTCAGTACAAGCTTGACTCTCATTAAACATAATCTTAAAATTCAATTTCCACAAGAATATTTTTTTGTCAGTTAATAACCTATCAATTTGTGAGTGACAAGACGGTACAAAGTTGTTCCCTTTGGTAAGCACATCTGCATAGACATTGTCGAAATGTTTGTCAGTAAAGTTAAAAAGTTTAAAGTCACCTGAAGTATTCTGTACAATTTGATGACCATATCCATAATGTACAATGGTATCCCCAGTCAAAAAGTATTATAGTTTCTCCTCCATGTCCGACTGCTTCTCCATGGACCCTGCGCCATCTTCTTGCTGTTTTGCAAGTCCTGCTGGTTGCGAGCATGATGCCTGTACAAAGGGGGTGGTTCCTACTGACGATCTTTCTGTTTCACAAACAAACAATGGTAGGATATATATATATATATATATATATATATATATATATATATATATATATATATATATATATATATTAGTCTGGGATTATTCACTGAAAGCACATTTCACTGAAACACATTTGACTGTGTACAATTCACTGAAAGCTCAATTCACTGAAAACACAATTCACTGAAACACATTTCACTGAAAATTATATATGGCCTTTTCCCCACTGTAGTGTGACCCTGGAGTTAGAATATATAGTAAGGGGGGGCACCGCCCCCTGCATTGGGGGTTGTGGGTGGCATAGCCCCCCCACCTATTTTAAATATTTTGAACTATACACATGGATACTTACAATTTCAATAAATTACTCTTTTTCTAAACTTAATATATATCCAAACTATGTGGGGGGCTGCACCCCCCACACCCCCTCCCTTATTATATATACTAACTCCAGGGTCGCACTATATTGGGGAAAAGGCCATATATAACTTTCAGTGAAATGTGTTTCAGTGAATTGAGTTTTCAGTGAATTGTGCTTTCAGTGATTTGTGCACAGTCATTTGACTTTCACTGAAATGTGCTTTCAGTGAATAGTCCTAGACCTATATATATATATATATATATATATATATATATATATATATATATATATATATATATATATATATATATATATATATATATATATATATATATAGCTCCGAAATATGTAACAAAGTCTAGAAGATTTAGGATTTTTGCTTGGAAGTGTTTGTATAGGTATTTTTATACCCCAAGTAGTCTCCAAAGAATTTTTCCTCAGGTCCATTGCAAATGATGGAGGTGTTATGGGGAAGAAAGCGGTAACTGGGAACATATTTTTGAGATTATAACGAGTTGGCAGACTTTCAAAATTCCCTACAGACTACTCGGTCTGAAATACTGGGTGGGCAAATTGAGGAAATGATTTTTGGAACTGTGATAAAGGATCTGAATTGCCTAGACATAGTAAGGCCTTGCTGAATTTAATTCAGGTGGCTGCCAAAAAAACAATTACTAGAACATGGAAATCAAAGTCTAAACCAACCATATTAGAAGTAGTGAATATAGTGACAGAGATAAAAGAACTGGATGTAGGATCTTTAAAAAAGGGTAGGAGCAAATTCCATAGAAAAAAGGGGAATTGTGGGAACAATGCATGCAGGATAATGTTTTGTTGGAGGAATGAGGTTTAAGGAAAGGCACAAATTGAATGAGCTACGTAATGTTCAATTGACAGTGACTGTACAGAAGATTATATGTGATGTTTAATGTTTGCAAATGAGAATATGTCAATATGGCTTGTTTTCATTTATATAAATGTAGTATGAATCAGGAACAAACTGCAACACCGCCAATGTTAAACTGCCACACCAAAGTATAATATGCTGATAAAATCTGTAACCATGGACTAAATATATCAACATTTATTCCACAAAACAGTCAGGGTTAAAGCGCTTTCACACACTTGTGCTTCCTCAGAACAATTCATTCATATAAGTTCATAAATAGCTAATTTCCAACTTTTACAAATGCATATTGTAGCTTCTTAAAAAAGTGCAAATCGTTATAAACAATACGATAAAAACAATAAGTACAATAAATATATTAACTTCTATGTTAACTGTGTGTTTTGGATGTTAATACATGTCATATAAACACTATGAATTATTGAATTGAACATAATTCTCTAACAACTGATGAAAATTAATAAAAATTAAAATGAACTTAGGCAATATTCATTAAAAACTGGATGGCAACTTGGAACAAATACTTCATTTAACTCCATTGGTGTGTATTCCATATAATTAATACTCCATTTAAAAATACATCATTTAAAAAGGCATCTAGCACATAGAGAATGCTATTGGCAAATTATGACGGATGCAACTACATACCCAGGAATAAATGAATTTATTTCAGTAAAACCTATATTGGAAATATGAGTAGGGGGTGCATTTTTTAGATAGCATTATCATACATTATTGATTTAGTCATACTGCTTAGTATAGTTTTTAGCATATTTATATTACTAGAAGTAGATACAACATATATTTTTTAAATTAAGCATATTTTTAAATGAAAAAACTTTTTAAATTAAACATTTTTTAGAATGAAGTACTTTTTAAATGATGTATTTTTAAATGGAGTATTAATTATATGGAGTACACACCAATGGAGTTAAATGAAGTATTTGTTCCAAGTTGCCATCCAGTTTTTAATGAATATTGCCTAAGTTTATTTTAATTTTTATTAATTTTCATCACTTGTTAGAGAATTATGTTTAATTCAATAATTCATAGTGTTTATATGACATGTATTAAAATTTAGCATCCAAGTGATTAGGAACACACAGTTAACATAGAAGTTAATATATTTATTGTACTTATTGTTTTTATCGTATTGTTTATAACGTATTTGCACTTTTGCACATAAAAGCGCTATAGCTTTAAGAAGCTACAAAATGCATTTGTAAAAGTTGGCGCCAAATTAGCTATTTAAGCTATGAACTTATATGAATGAATTGTTCTGAGGAAGCACACGATTTGTGTGTGAACCCTGACTGTTTTGTGGAATAAATTTTGATATATTTCGAATTTTCCTGGTTCTGGAGTCCGTGGTTACAGATTTTATCAGCATATTATACTTTGCCGGTGTGGCAGTTTAACATTTGGCAGTGTTGCAGTTTGGTTCCTGATTCATTGGCGTACAGCGGAGATTTACGCCACCTCACATTTATATAAATGTATGATTGCCTATGTCATAAGTGATAATTTATGATTTTTTTTAAGATTTCTAACTCTTCTGTTCAAAGTTTTATTTTTAAACAATGCTCACAGACAGGACAAATTGTAAATTTTAAGTGGAGATGTGAGATGTAGAGGAGTACCAGTTGATAGTTTAATGCATATTAAATGGTAAAAGTTACCAAAGAATACAGCCAGATAATAAAGGATAATAACAATCAAGTAAACTAATAAGAAAAAAGGTGTTTCTATTTACTACTGCCAAAATCAGAATGCCAGGAGCAACCAACACATTAACAAAGGGCAGTGGTGCAAATGTTGATGGTGGAAATCAAAAAAGAACAGATAGAATCTTAACCACAATCTCTTCTACAGCCAAACCAGACTCCTGCTAATGGATGCAGCTTGAGAATGCAGTCTCACATGATCTAACATGGTGCCCCACAGCTAATTCTCTTCAACACTGCAACTAGAGCAGTAAATCAGAGAAGGAGGTGGTGGCAGCTGTTACGCTGCCAGCCCAGCTATCTGGAATTTTTTAAAATAATTCTATGTCATTTGTGAATATTGATATGATTTATACAGAACTGTATGTTATGCACTGAGCTAAGATGTATCCACAGTGTACTCTGCTGGACATAGAAGATTAACCTGCAAAACTTAAGAATAGTTGAGGTTAAATTACTTTATAGCTGGGCCATAAACAAAATATGTTATTTCTCAGTTTCAGTTCAGTAGCAGATACAATGTCTAGAGCTAGAAGTTTTTTGTATTGCCTTGAAGAGAAGTAATTACTAGGTTAAAAATGTAAAAGTGTTTTATTGTTTTACAACTTCCAAGATCTGCAAATATCTGAGAGACATGTATTTCTGTTCAGTTTCTGTTTAACCTGGGAACTAAAGTCAGGTGACAAAGAGTGATGTCATCCAAGCTGGCCCAGCAGTAATGTTTGATATTAATTTGAGAACCCTCTTTGAGAGAGACTGTGCATTTTGTATTTTGTCTAGGACCTAGCAAGAACATCCACTCATCACCATCTGCACTTGCCTTGCTAATAGTAGGTAACCAGGGTACTGTAATTTCTTTTATATATAGTTAAGAATATAGTAAAGATTAGTTTAGATGTTTTCTGTATTTATTTGAGACTGTCCTACAATGCTGTTTTAAAATATTTCCTGTAATTTTGAACTCTGAAGTAACTATGCTTGTTTTCTGAGTATTGTCTTGTTCTTTTATTGTGCATTATTACATATATTTAAACCTATTGTTGTGGCTGATATTTGTGAGACATAGTTAAGCTCTTAGGGTACTTGCATATGTAGTTGTTGACACTGTACAGGGCACTCCTAAATAGCCTTGCAATTCTTGGTCAAAACTACCATTTGGATTATTAGTAACATTACACAGTAGGATTGGACACCCTTTGTTAAGGGCCTAGAGTAGCTGATAAGAGTGTTTGGTGGCAGTGATAACTACCTTATAGTCTGGGCAGAAGGGAGCATAGCTAGTATACCTGTGCCAGCCATTCCCAGGTGTGTGTGTGTTTGTATATAAATCAAATCTCAAAGTGTGTGTGTGTGTGTGTGTGTGTGTGTGTGTGTGTGTGTGTGTGTGTGTGTGTGTGTGTGTGTGTGTGTGTCAGCTACTTGGGCAGGGACATGAAGCACTGGTTGGAATGAGATGGTGCTGGCGGTTTCGGCTTGACCACTTAACTGAGATCTCAGCCCTATAACTGTCCCAGTGAGGAGTCTTATTGGGCTTCTGGAGAAAGAGGGAGAAACCAGCCCCAGACAGACTGTGGTCTCTGTGTGCTCTTAAGGGAAATTGTACTTTACTGTGTGTGTACTTGTCATCCTCCCAGTGTGTATATCCCCTAGCTGTTGCCAGTGGTGAGGACTGAGGCTCCTCAATTACTGGGCCAGTGCAGGGGTGTCACATATTAACTGGTGGACAGTGGTGGGATATCCACATCACATATTAATTGGTTGATAGTGGTGAGATAGCCACATTACATATTAATTGGCCTGTAGTGGTGCGGATATTGAATTCCTGTAGCCTGTGTACAGTGGTCACTGAAGGTGTTTGTACTCTTAATCAGCCATGCACTGAACATTCAGAGTTTCACATCACAATTGTTTTATTTTTTTGGTAGCTTAGTTAGTCAGGGAGAGCAGGCAAGCATGTCAGGAGAGTAATATGGCAAGCTCACAAGCAGCCAGCTGGTTGAGATGTGCCAGGCTAAAGGACTGGTACATGCCAACCTGACTAAACAGACATGACTGCATTTTTAATCACAGCTGCATCACAGAATAGCAACCAGGAGGACAATCAGACTGGCCTTGGATATTTAAAACTCTCAGAAATCAGACAGCTCAACTTTTCCACAATGAACTTAAAAATCCATCTGGAGTTAAAGAGACTTAAGCTGGAGGCCAAGCATTTGGAAATAGAAGCAGCAGAGAGACTGAGATATCTAGATGTTGAGGAAAATGAGAAACTGTGATGTCTAGAAGTGGAAGAGAAGGAGAGGCAGAGGCAACATGAAAAGGAGATGCTGACTCTTCGCCAGAGTCATGGAGGTAATTGGGAGGGGAGTAACCAAACCCCAAAAGCAACAAAGTGAGTAAATTCCTTCCACAATTTACAGAGGGGGATCATTTTGATAGTTTAATTCATATGTTTGAGAGGGTATGTAAACAGCATAATGTTGACTAAGGGCACTGGGTACACTTCCTGACCCCCTTACTCCATGGTAAAGCTGTAACTGCTATTTCTAAATTGTCTGATACTGATTGCTTAAATTATAATACAGTCAAAATGTATTTGTTAGAATGCTTTAACACCTGAAGCTTATAGAAAAAAAGTTTTGTGAGCATAGACGCAAGGCAGATGAAAGTGTGTGTGAATATGTTGCTGAACTAAGCACTTATTTTCATAAGTGGATGAGTGGATGTCAGGTCACCACTTTTGAAGGGCTGGCAGACCTTTTGGTGAGGGAACAGGCCCTTAGCACTTTGCTTGAGGGCATGAGAATCTGGTTAGCTGGTAGAAAATGCAGCATTGCAGATGAGTTGGGGAAGAAGGGAGACCTATACCTAGCACAGGAAAGGGACACCCACTGCTGCTCATGTGTCTAAGGAAGCTCATGGTGGGCAGCACAGACTGCCCCAAAAGAGTCCACCAGTAGCAGGGGAAGCCACTAGTCCAGGTACACATCCAGGACCAAGGGTTAAATGTTTTAAATGCAACCAGTGGGGACATGTAACATATAGATGTCCACAGAGGCAAGGTGGGGAACAAAAGATGGGAGAGCCAGTAAGTGGGAATGACAAAATGCCAGCAGTAAGTTGTTTCAAGGCAACAAGGGTACCAAACTACCACAAGAGGTTATATCCTATCTTAGTGGATGGAAAAGAGGCAACTGCTATGAGAGACACAGCCTCTGACCTAACTATTGTGAAGCCTGCAATGATTACAGAGGAGCATTACTTGCTTGGGCAGTCTACTCCAGTCAGAGCTTTAGGAGGCACCCCATTCCAAATGACTTTGGCTAGGGTTCACCTTGACTCAGAGAGCAGAAAAGGAAGCCAGCAAGTAGGTGTGCTTGAGGATATTCCTGCAGATGTCCTGACATGGAATGATTTTTATAATGCAGTATCATGTGTGCATGCAGTTACATGCAGTCAAGCTTGGAAACAAATATGTGGGTCTGGTAGCCTGGGGGAGACCCAGACAAACTGCACACTTGCAGCCAGAACTGGTGAAGTGGTTATTTCAGGGTGGGAGCTACCCTGTAGCAGTGAGACTGAAGGTGAGCCACAGCTGCTTATGGGTACTGATGTTCCCTTGGACAGAGTGACTGCAAGGGCAGAGGTGAGTAGTTGTATCCAGGCTGACAGTGAGGCACCACTGTCATAGAATTCCAGACTTCCTGTGGAAGGGGAGCTGGGAAGGGTTACAAAGACAAAGTTGAAACAGGTTCATCTCCCAGACCCAATTCCATAGCAGTCACAATGTCTAGAGTTAGAAGTTTTTTATATTGCCTTGGAATGAAGAAATTACTAGGTTTCAAATTTAAAACCATTTTATTGTTTTACAACTTCCAAGATCTGCAAAGATCTGAGAGATATGTATTTCTCACACAGAGATTTTAAATACTGTTAAGTTTCTGTTTAGCCTGGGAACTGAAGTCAGATGACAAAGAGTGATGTCATCCAAGCTGGCCCAGCAGTAATGTTTGATATTAATTTGAGAAAGAGAGAGACTGCATTTTGTATTTTGTCTTGCACCTGTCAAGAACATCCACTCATCACCATCTGCACTTGCCTTGCTAATAGTAAGTAACTTCCAGTTGTGTATTCTATGAAGTTAGACCCAGAGGTCAGTCCGGTAGTCAGACCAGCAAGAAAAGTTCCGACAGCTATGCAGGATAGAGTTAAAGCTCAGTTTGATAAAATGGTGCTGCAAGGTGTAATTTGTCCAGTCACAGAACCAACAGAATGGGTGTCATCCATGGTAGCAGCCCACAAAAAAGGCTCAGATGAAATCAGAATATGCATTGACCCAAGAGATTTGAACAAAGCATTAAAGAGACCACATCATCCAATGCGTACAGTCAAGGAAGTCGCAGCCCTAATACCGAATGCTACTGTTTTTTCTGTCTTAGATGAAAAAAGTTCATTTTGGCAAATGATGCTTGTCCACTGAAGTGCAAATTCAGACTACCAGACGTTACATATGTAGGTCATTTATTTACTAGCACTGGCTTGCAACAGACCCATCCAAGCAAGCAGCCATTCTTGAGATTCCAGCACCAGATAATGTTCAAGTTCTACCATGTTTTCTTGCTATGGTCAACTATTTAGGCAAGTTTATACCAAACTTCAGTGAGTTAACATCACCTTTGAGAGAGCTGATGTTAAAAAAATATTACATAGTTTTGTTTGGAACAGCATCAGAAAGCATTTGAAGACCTTAAGCAGCAAATTGCCACCCCACCTATATTAAGATACTATGATGTCAATAAACCAGTAACCCTTTCCTATGATGCTTCAACATTTGGTCTTGGTGCAGTCATTCTTCAAGAAGGCAAGCCAGTAGCCTATACATCAAGAACTCTTACCCAAACTGAAATGTGGTATATGCACAAATTGAGAAAGAATTTTTGGCAATAGTATTTGCATGTTCAAAGTTTCATGATTATATCTATGGTTGAGCTATTCAGATTGAAACTGATCGCCAACCTCTAGTTACTATTTTAAAGAAACCTATGCATTCAGCTACAGCCAGATAATAAAGAATGATGCTCAAATTGTAAAAGTACAACTTCAAAATGGTCTATACAAAAAGTAAGCTTTTTTATCTGCCTGATACCTTATCCAGATCACCCTGAAATACAACGGAACAGCTTCATGAAGAGAATTTTGACTTTGATGTCATGGAAGTGTGTAATTTATCCATCAGGAGACTTGATGAGCTGAAAGATCATACAAAGACTGATCCAATTTTGCAAAAGTTCAACCACTACATTAATGCTGGATGGCCGTCAAAGCAATCTAGTGTACCACCCACCTGAAGTGCAAACTTATTTTCCTTACAGAGATGAGATTTTGATGGAAGATGGCATTATTTTCAAAGGTCCTAAAATGGTTGTTCCTGCTTCCTTACAACATGAATATATCCAGATTTTGTATTGTGGTCACCCAGGTTCCGAATCTACTAAAAGAAGGGCAAGAGGACTAGTATTCTGGACTTCTCTAGTGAACAACATTGATAAAGTACTTTCTCCTTGTTCAGTATGCAATAGTACTAAACCGTATTAGCAAAAAGAACCACTTCAGCTAAGTTAAATTCTTGAACTACCTTGGTCAACAGTAGCCACTGATATATTTGAGTGGAACAATCAACATTACTTGGTATTGGTAGACTCTCATCCACTGCTGTTATTACTAAGTTGAAACATCATTTCTCAGTCCATGGTAGTCCACACAAAATTATTTCTGACAATGGTACTCAATTTACTAGTCAGTTGTTTCAGAAATTTGCAAAAGAGTGGGACTTTGTATATGTTACTAGTAGTCCAGAATATCCACAGTGAAATGGTCTAGCTGAACATGCAGTGTAGAGTCCAAAGCAATTACTTGAGAGGTCAAAGTTTGACAATACTGATGTATTTTTGAATTTACTTAATCTCAGAAACATATCCTGTGATGATATACTTGACTCACCTGCTCAGAGACTTCTATCTAGGCAAACCAGAACAACATTGCCTATCAGCTCCAGTTTGTTGAGGTCTAAAGCTAAGAACAGGACAATTAGAGCTCAACTATTCAGAAAGCATTCTTTCCAGAAGTCCATCTATGATAAATTGAGCAGATTTGTTCGTCCATTGAAAGAAGGAGAGACAGTGAGGATACAAACGGCGAAAGGTTTCGACTGGATTGGTCAAGTAACGTATATGTACTGAGCTGAGATCCTACTTCATAGAATCTAAGGGTGTGGAGTACAGGAGAAATCACAGACATCATCTTCCTGTATCAGAACCGATATCGCAACATTGTTCCTGTGATACAACTCTAGATCTCAGAGCAACCCAGACGATGTTCCTGTTGCAGAATGTGTCTTAACTTGTACTTCCATTCCTGATGATGTTCCTGATGTCCCAAAAGTTGAGCATTCAGCAGAGACAGCCCCAGCTGCTATACCTGATTCTAAAGAGGGAAAGGTAGCAGCAATGGGGGGGTTTGAGGATGTGGACAACTGATACACACAGACATGAACTAAGAAAAGGTAACAATGAAGGTGAAGGAATTTGGCAGCGGTGCATGTGTAAGACAGAGATCTTCTGACTAACAGCACAAGTTGCTTAATATTTAATGGGGTTTTTTTGCATTTGTTTTCCTTTGCTTCATGACTAAAGCACAAGTCTTTTGTGATCACTGCTGATGTGTGATCACAAAAGATTGCAATTACCAATAACCATACAGTAGTAAAAATAAATAAAAAGTGTTTTTGAAGGAGGAAAGCACCCATAATCCCCCAGAGTAGGAAACTGTACACCCCATATCCATCCTATTTATTATATACTAACTCCTAAATTGCAGCATCCTGGGGAAAGGAAAAATCTGCACAACACTCTAGTACTTTTTACTTCTATCCAAAACTTAAAACTCTACCCTGTCCAATCTATGTTTCTATCTCCACACCTAAGAACATTTCCCTCCTTTACCTATCCAGTTTAGCTTTACCTTGACCAAACTCCTTCACTTTGTAGTAGCTATTTTAGAAAGTCTATATTAATTCCAAAAATGTATGTAGATACTTTTCATTATGTTCCTTTTGATTTGTAGCTTAATTGTTGTTAGACAAATTTTTCCTTGACAAATATGGATCTTTATCATTACTTATCTAACATATGGAACTTTATAAGTAACTAACTGATTAAATAACTCAGTTTTAAAATCCAAAACCATGAATCACATTTTAGTGCTTGCTGATCACTGGTGTGTCAATTCGAAACTTAGCATCCATTTTCTTTATTATCCTGCCACTGCTAGAGCTGTTGGTTAAGCTTGCCAGTTGATTAACATTGCAAGTTGTTCTGGGATGTCTGTGTTTCCATGATCTGTAGCATCCTGAGTGATTGACAGTGGTAGTACTGTTAAGGGACTATGTGGACTACCACACACACACACACACACACACACACACACACACACACTATTGTTAAGTTGTGGTGTGTATGGTTATATTAACATCTCTGATACTGCTACAACTGGCTGGTGAGGAGATGGACTTTGTAATCATGATTCTGCATGGATATACTAAGGTTAGATGTGAATGTTAATTTGAATGTTAATAGCAATTAAGATTTATTTGACCATTCACAATTTGGTTTGCCAGTTTTCTTTTAACAACAGTGATGACTGGTTGCTGTGACATCAGCTGCCAGTATTTTTTACTTATCTGCTGGCTAGAAAAAAAAATATTTTCTGTCAGTGTTTTTCTTTTTTACTTAATTTTTATATCTTAGTTGTTTTGGATTCTGGGGTTTAGAAAAGCAGTTAGAAGAAGAGTCTGTTAACATCTTACTACCCTGAATGCAGGTTTTGTCCACCAATTTTCTCATGTTGCTGGGAATTATTTTAGTCATAATTTTCCATCCCTTCAGCTCAGTTTGCATGTACCTGCTATTTGTTCTTCACTTTATACCTATACCCATGTATTTTTTGGCACTATTTATTTATTTATTTATTTATTGACATTTGTTAACCAGGTTTGTCCATCTGGACTTATGGCCCATTTTCAGTGGAGACCCGAAGAGAAAAGCTCCAGTAATACATTTTAAAACAAGTACAATTTTAAACAATATTGATATAATAGAAGTTATAGCAAAACGATTCACATATGTTGGGTTACATGCATAAAGTTAAAGTTGCATTAAAAAGAAGCTAAGTATCAATTTTACATTGATATAGTTCAATAGGTCAACAATAAACATTTTTTGTTTGTATACAATTCTGCAAATGCACTATTCTTAGCAAAACAGGATTTAACTTTCACATAATTTTAATTTATAATTCCTTCCATATTTATATTGAATTTTGTCAGCCCCAAGTATTTATGAGTCTCATAATATCAAAGAGGATTTTCATGGAGGTTAGAAAAGATTGAGAAGAGAGACTGGATAAGCAATTCAGAAAGAAACAATGGGAGAGATAGGTAAGACTCCCAAATATCTAACAAAGTTTACAAGATTTAGAATTGTTGTTTGAAAGTGTTTGTATAGGTATTGTTATACCCTAAGCAGACTCAATAGAATTTTTCCTTGGGTAGACGACAAATGTTGGAGGTGTGACAAGGAAGAAAGAAGTAACTGGAAACATATGTTTTAAGAGTGTAATGAGTTGGCAGACTTCAAAAATTCCCTACAGAGTATTCTTTCAGAAATATTGGGAGAACAAATGGGTGTATAAACTTGAAAAAAATCACAGCAGAAGTCCAATACCACAGGCAGATGACAAATAATTTATTCTTAAACACAATATGAGCACTTTCGTCTTGATAAACAAGACTTCATCAGATAACTACAAAACTTAAAACTCAATAATTTTATACCATTTGCCATAAATGCAATTAAAACCCCAATTAGTGTTTTAAAGTAATATAGTCCCTTATCGAACTTCAATAAAGGACTCAATACTAACTCACTGTTATGTGTCAATACATAAAAATCATTTAAAACACATAATTTGAATATTCATTACTGTCCATACTTTGAACAAAATAAATAAATAGAAAATTAAAATGAAAACTGAAGTGAAATAAAATGAAATAAAATAAAATGAAACAACTTTGACATATTGAAAATGGTGGAATTACATGCCATACCTACTATGGGTATCTACACCTCCACTGCTTTTGCCAATAATACTGGTTTGATGGCAATATATTCGTTCAAACCTGGGGGAAAATTAGATCTCAACCTTAGCTGCCATTTCAATTCTTTATTTAACAACAAATTCTTAACATTACCCCCTCTAGTGTTTGTTCCCACCATATCAATTATGCCAAATTTAAAACCTTTAAAACCAACACATGTCAAAGAATGTTTATATCGTGCACTGGCCTCCTTTTTATTTTTAATATCGTATGAATGTTCATACATTCTATTCTTCAAAGCCCTCTCTGTTTTTCCAGCATAAAATGCTGGACAGTTTATGCATGTTGCTAAGTATACTATCGTTTTTGTATTGCAGTTCCCCGTACAATATTTTACTCTACTGTGCATACCATTTTGCAATAGAATACTATTTTCCTTATAAATATTTGAACATTGCTTACAATGACCACACATATTGGTCACCCTGCTAGCACTAAAATTTACCTTATGCATCTGTTCAAAGGCTCTCTTGAAATTCATCCCAGTCCTGTATGTAAAAATAGGTTCAAGTCCCACCACTTCAAACAATTCTTTGTTTGTTTTCAGCATACTCCAGTTTTTTCTAATGATATCATTAAACATTCCTGTAAATCCATTAAACTCAGTTATACATGCTTTTTGAAATTTTTTATTATTTTCTTCACTATTCTTATCCCAAAAACCACTGGGAACACAGAACAGAGGTTTGTATCTGATGCCCCAATCTCTTATTACTTCATCTATAACCATATGCACCTTCTCTTCAGGGTAAACCCTTTCCGTGAACATATTGCTTAAATTGTTAAATTCCATATATAATTCTTCTTTCTCTGAGGTCATCCTTGCAATACGGACAGCCTGTCCTTTAACAAGGCTAAACTTTTGAGCCATAGGGTGGTTACTGGTAAAGTTTAAATAACTATTACACCATGTCTCTTTCCTATATATTTTTGACTGAAAACCTTGTGGTGCTAAAATAATAGTGGTGTCCAAAAAAATTAATATTTTTACTGTTCCATTCATGTGTAAATTTAAAGTATGTAGTACTCTTATTTAAATATTCCATAAAGGAATCCATTAATTCTTTGCTTCCATCCCAAAGGACAAAAATATCATCCAAGAACCTTACGTACAGTCTTATAAATTTGTAAAAGGGACCATTAAATACATGTCACTGCTCCCATTAAAGCATAACCAGATTGGCATATATGGGAGCACATGCCGCACCCATTGCAACACCACTAGTTTGCCTGTAATATTCTCCCTGAAATCCTACAAAATTGTAATCTAATACTACTTCCATTAACTCAAGAATTAACTGGATTTGGTCCTTCGGTAATATAGAATATTTGTGTAGACTTTCACTAAACAATTGATGCCCCTCCACTCTGGGTATACTAGTGAATAGATCTTTTATATCTATTGTGAGAAAGCACAAATTTTCTTTCCATATTTCTTGTGTTAATTTCCCTAAAAAATCCCAAGAATCCCTAATAAGGTGATCCGTCTTCAGTGGGATTTCCTTAGTTAAATGGTCCACATAAACTGCTAAGGGGTGTGTTTTGGAATTTTTGGTCAACACTATGGGTCTGAAAGGAGGATTTTTTACACACTTGTGTACCTTAGGTATCCTGAAAAAATTCGGAATGATGGGATGGATTTGCTTTAAGAAATTGTATGCTTTTTCATCAGTCCTCCTCTCAATCAAATATTCTTCCAGTAAAGAGTCAATCCTACCATAAGCTATCACTATTTCATTTCTAGAAACTGATGAATATGTATGAGTGTCCAACAAAATGTTAGTTATAACATCATTATATTCCTCTGACCCATAAATCACTATGCCGCCCCCCCCCCCTTATCGGGCTTCATGATACGTATATCAGTTTTTCTTTTCAGTTGTTCCAACAGCCATTTTTCTTTTTTATTTAAATTATTCCCCTCACTATTACTTTTACTGTTGTTGTAGGACTCATACACTTCCTCAGTCACCTGTTTTTCAAACATCAAAAGAACTGGGTGCAAAGGAGGGTTGAATACACTCTTTCTACAAGGACCCTTTCCAACTCTCTTTTCATCCTTAATTCCATCCTTATATATCATTTCTAAATTTAATTTCCTAAGGTACAGTTTCAAATCTATTAATGTGTTGGCTACATCCCCATACCTAGTTGTAACAAATTTAAAACCTTTTGAAAAAAAGGTTAAAATGTTCTTTTTCAAGGTGTAAATTGGTATAATTAAAATTTTTAAAGCCTTTATATTGATGTACCTTACCATCAGTATTAGGTACAATGGTTATTTCCCTCTCTTCCCCACTTTCTTCCATCCCTGATGATACTCTTGAAGTGTGGGGGAGTGACCCAAGTCTATATTGTTTCTGGTTTTGCTTGCTAACCTCTCCGATCTTCTCAGTCCTAAAAAATGTGCATTGTGTTCTGGGAATGAATCCAGTTCATCCAACCCTTTTGGTGAACTATGGCCTAAACCATTGTCCCTCCCTTGTCCAGCAACACCTCCACCTGTAATAGTATTACCATTGGTATTTTTGTAATTCTTTCCATAATTGTTCTCACTTTTATAGGGCCATGGATATGCTGTGCATTCTGCATATTGTTGTTTATCCCTTACAAACTTTTTTTTGTTTCCTAGAAAATATGGTATCCACTCTCCTATTTACTCTACTTAATATTTTCTTGTATAATTGCTCATAATCACTAAACAATAAATCCTTTAAAATATCCTCATTCAGTTTTTCCACTTGACTTTTCAACATCACTAAGGCAGACTCATTGTAACTTATAAGTCTGTTCATGAGTCCCAGCCCACAATCATTAAAACATGTTTGAAAATCTTTCACTATAGAATCATTGTACATGATACCAAAGGGATATTTAATTAACCTTAACCCCTACGGGACCACTTTCAAATCTACACAACATTTCAAATAGCTGTTGTCCAATTGCAAAGACTTCATTTTGAATAACTTTTTTTCAAACATAAAAATCATTTCTTTTAAAGTGGGCGAGTTGTCACTATTGCTGAACGCACCTGCATCACTCACTACAACAGAATCACGATTAAAGTTAAAATTTTTAAGCAAAACATCATTAAAATAAACAATTCCATTATTTTGAGTGTTAGAGTCACTAGAATGTATGTTGTTGTGACTAGAAATATGTGCATTCATGATGCTGCGACCACAAGAAAAGTCACCTTGATTGACAGTACCTTTTGGGCCAACCAGTTTATTATTTGTGCCCTGCGAACCTCCGGTAGTATCGGTCCCTTGTTCCTGAGGTGCCGATACATAATTTGGCTGTAAAAACCTCCTTTTGGGGCTTAAAGCAAAGAAAACATCCCCTGTTGCCGTCCTTCCCGCACCATAACTCTCGATAGTACCTGAGCATGGGGATGACATCACCGGCACTTCCTTAATATGCCTGCCGACCAGGGAAGCCGTATTAGACTGTGTAGTTGTACCCAACACTTCCTTCTGGCTGAAAAGTTCCAATAGCCTTGTAAGCTCACCCTTCAAGGTGGACACCTCGTCCCTGACCTTCCGAAGCTCATTTTGGGTCACTGTTATGTTGTCAATACCACACAGCTCTTCACTTTCAATGAGAGTAGAATCTCCGGACATAGACTCCATCTCCGGTCAAAATTCAAACCAAACACTTTAAACCCAACGGCACCACTTGTGGAAAGACCTCCAAAGAATCACAGGAACCAAGAAAAACTGGAAAAGTGGTATATTAATTGTACAAACTTGAAAAAATCACAGCAGAAGTCCAATACCACAGGCGGATGCCAAATAATTTATTCTTAAACACAATATGAGCGCTTTCGTCTTGATAAACAAGACTTCATCAGATAACTACAAAACTTAAAACTCGATCATTTTATACCATTTGCCATAAATGCAATTAAAACCCCAATTAGTGTTTTAAAGTAATATAGCCCATTATTGAACTTCAATAAAGTTCTCAATACTAACTTACTATTACGTGTCAATACATAAAAATCATTTAAAACACATAATTTAAATATTCATTACTGTCCATACTTTGAACAAAATAAATAAATAGAAAATTAAAATGAAACAAATGGGTGTAATTAAGGAAATGATTTTTTGAGTTGTGAGACTGGATCTGAATTGCCTAAATATAATAAGGACTTGTTAATAGTAATTCTGGTGGTTAACAAAAAAACACTTACTAGGAAAAAGAAATCAGTCTAAACCAGCTGTATATGAACTAATGAATATTTTAATAGAGATAAGAAAAATGAAAGTGGGACCTTTAGAAAAGGGTAGGAGCATATTACATAGAAAAAATGAAATTGTGGGAACAATACATGCAGAATAATGTTTTGGAGGAGGAATGATGCTTAAGGGAAGGCAGGAATTGAGAAATCTATGTAATGTTGGACTGATGATAATTGTATAAAAGCATGTAAGTGTGTTTGTAAGTATGAACATGTTAACTTTTTTTTTCTATAAATGTATGTTTGCCTATGTCTTAAGTGATATTTCAATAAAGGTGTAAAAAAGAAGGATTTTCATATACATTTAATTGGCTTTGATGTATACTGGTGTTTGTCATCTGTAAACTCATTGTGTCATTAACCATTTATACACTTGTGGACCTTAGTGGGCTTTAATTTCTTTGGGACCACATTTTTTAATGCCATTCCTCTGGACATTTTTACATTATTTAAATATTTTTCATTTTATTGAACTTGAGAACACTAGGCCTGTATAAGGTATTTTCTTTTTAAAGTATTTTTGCTGTCTAGTTCATTTTACTTGTAAGGCCGACTTTTATGATCTTTTGTGAATTATCTTTGATTTTATGGGCCAGTGATGGCCAGTAAGGAATATGTTTATGAATCTATTTATTTATTACTACATAGATTATTTCATTATTTTGCATATTTACTTATAGTTGTTTTATTTGCAGGATGCTTTCTATCCAGCTGATTATTGTTAATATTTGTCATTTAGTGCTACTTCTGCTCTTATTGCTCTTATGTTTTTAATATGGGCTTTATACAAATAAATTATAAAGGTCAACTGCTAGACTTCTCTCCTTTCCTTTTTGCCAGACTTTTATAAAACATATTTTGCATTTGCTGGAAGTTAAGTATTTTGAAACAATCTAAAGCTGGTCTTTATTTCCACTGGCATGGGGGGCGGCTTAGTGGTCTAGCCCACAGAATGCACCAGTGCTAGGTAGTGACCTTAGTGGAATGACACATCGCATGGTACACCTTACTGTGCTCTGTGTGATGTACCTGCAGATCACACAAGTCAGTCTGAACAGAAGGGTGGAACCTTCTCTTCTGTTGTACTAGAGGAGATAATATGCTCAAATGCCAGATAAATCATAATAAACCAGGCGCTAATATCTTAACATGTCACATTAGTTTACTCTGACATTTATAACAGAGATCTGGTGGCAGTGATAAATCATAATAGGAGTTATTCAGGTGTCTGACTGGAGCCCAGAGATCTGGAGGGCCCATTCCCAGCCACTTAGTATACTGCTGCTTTGGTTGTAAACCTAAAAATTAAATAATCTTATTTTCAAAAATTATGTTCAGTTTTGCTAATTTATTTTAGTTTATATGCTAAATGTAGCAGCTCCTGACAATATAAACATTTCTTTCTAGTTTTATTAAAAAATGTTCAACTGTTGCCATGAGTATTTAAATTGTTTTACTTGAGTGACTTCCAGTTTAAATGTGAACAGCATGAGCCAGTGACACTGTGATGTGATATATATTTAAATCTGTTTGCATAGGTGACTGAATTTGATTCAAATGTACTTTTCATCTGAGACAGGGAGACAATGATAAACTATAACAATTCTATAAGAAGCAGCAAGCATAAAGAATATGAATGAAAAGAAATGTTACAAGGCAAAGTGATGAACATCTAACAGTGAAATGCATGTTCCTGGACAAAATAAGAAAAGTAAAAGAAGTGATCTTTATCATGTTTAAGTAATGCTAACTATATTTATTGTGAAAATAAAGAACAGTGTGCATGACAATACCTCAGCTATAGCAAGACAATATCAGATGACTATAAACTTGTCACCATCATAAACATCCCAGAGGACACCAAAATCTTCCAAGAAGGCCTTAACCAAACCAACAGCTGGTGTCACTCCATGGACTAAGACTAAATGCTAAGAAATGTATAACTGTATCCATCGGCAAGCATGACGTTCCTTGTAATTATCACATTGACAGCACACTCCTGTTGATCCTATAGTCAGGGATCTGGAAACCTATGTTGACAATGAAGTGTCCTTTTGTCACAACATATCCACTATTGTAAAGAAGTCCTTTTTCATTGCACAGCTTGAATCTAAAGGTATGGCATCCAGGTCTAGGGATGTAATCCTTCCACTGTGCTTGGCTCTCATCTGGCCACTCATTGAATGTAATGTCCCTTTTGGCATGTACTTGTCCAAACACCTGGGACAAATGAAGAGATAGCAGTGCATTCTCACTGAAAAAATCAAGGGCCTAAATCACAAAAAATACTCAGACCATCTCCAAGCCTTGTCACTCTACTTGGTATCATACAGGCAATCTGTGCCTTGCATATAGAGTCTCAACAGACCCTATCCTATTAGACCTATTACACATTTGCAAGTCTAGTGGTAGCGGGAACATCCACTCAAGCCATGTCAATCTCTTTTGCAACATAAACAGAACAAGTTGGAGGGACAGGTATGTATCACAGACAGTATCTCTTCTGTTGCACCATCTTCCCGTCCACGTAAAGAGAAGTACTTCTCTTACTCTGTTAAATGTAATTTGTATGAATGGATGGGAAATTGCAAATTAAGCCCTGGTTTAGCACCCATGTCCCTCATGAATAGGGGCAACAAGTAAATGCCCCAACATTTCCTTGTTCTACTTTCTTCTGTTATTCATATGTAAAATGTAATTGTTAATAATTACCATGAAAATGTAAAGCTAAGCTTCTTAAGATCCTCACAGATCAATAGCCTGGTAAGTACCTATGAACCTCTTAATTTACTGAAACAAAGAGGGAAAAGAAATGAGCCTTGCTATTAGTGCTAGATTCTGCACAAAGTGCTAAGGTCATGGAGGTGACAGTAGGTTAGCATTCAAAAGGTTTCAGACACAGGTAAAGAGATATGTAAGACATAGAAGGGGTTAGTTCCCTTTGTAAACTGGAAAATGTGTACTGTTGTGTTTTATACCATCATGAAACAGCTGTTGTTTAAAAAAATACAAGTATGCATAATAGTTCACAAATATTTGAAGGTTTTAGATAAAACTTCAGCAGCCTCAGCCTGGGGACTGTTATACGCAGATATCAATATCACATAGATGGACATTCTTGACCCTGTCTGGCTGTTGCATATTGTAACAGCACTTGATTCATGGATTTATTGCTTTATGTATCTTCATGTGTTACATGACTGACAATTTACCTTGTCTGGTGGTGAAGCTCCTCTCTCATTGGAGGGCAATGCAATCTCCTAAGGATTCAAAGACTTTTTTTTCTTGAGGGGGGTAGGGCAGGATACCCTGGTAAATGGCATAAACGCTGACCCGAGTTCCTTTTATGGAATTGCCTGCTGACCTAATAAACATTGCGTTCTCTCTTTATTCAAGTGGATGAGTTTCACTAATAAACATTGCGTTCTCTCTTTATTCAAGTGGATGAGTTTCATCATTTTTTCATTTTCTTCCTGCACCTATCTGAACGGAGAATATTTCCATTGTCAATCGTTATTGTCAGGTGTCTTTTTTTTTAAATGCACACATAGGTGTTTTATCATTATAATACAATTTGCACTACTGTTAATTTCAATTAGGTAGATTCCTACACTTACTGGCAAACGGAATGAGGTCATGTGGAATGGGAACTTTACTGGAAGAAAGCCAGTAGTTCATAGAGTGAATGGGGTATGAGGAAAGGATGCTATATGTTTGATATAATATTGTTTTGGAGGTGATAATAAAATGTTGAAGATTTTTTTCAGGTATAATTACTTTCTTGCTTTACTTTGGATGGTCAGTATACTGTCACTGAATGTAAAGGTCTTCCCCCTTTAAGGGAAAGGAAATGCATGGATATCCTTTCAGAGAATCTATTTACAGTGTGATTACAAGTGAATTTCCTGAATGAATCAGAGCAGAATAAAATAACTGGCAGACATTATTTTGTGGGAGCGTCCTCTGTAGCAACAAAGTCAAAGAGGGATGCTTGTGATTTTCAGGCAGTTCAACCCATCCAAAATGTTAAGACAGTAAGAATCTATAAAATTACAAACCTATATAAGCTGTCTTTATAGCAAACGTATAACACAGCACCTATACTTAGTCTCAACCTATTGGTCCCAAGGCCAGATGTAGCCATTGAGAATGTAAAATATGAACCTTGTGAGATGCTCCTGATGTGTCCTGTAAGTGGGAAGTGAGTGATTTATTGATAATAAACCCCTCCTTTGTAGCAGCTTCGCCATTTTGACTAAAGGTTGCTCTGATTTTCCCTTTCTTATTAGTTCAGCTGCATTGCTGCATTGAGTCGGTGGGAGATCAACTTCCTGGAGTGTGTAAAAAAACACCAAAATACTTATTCCAGAAGAACACACAGCAAAACCAATAAGAACAACTGGCCCAAGGAATAAACAAACTGATATTAGTGTACAAATAATTTATTAAACACTTTTGAAACAACTTCATCAGAAAACTGAATACAAAATGCTAAAAATACCATCAGTTTAAATACAAATATTGACCAATAAGAACACAAAACCAATTAAGCTGCAATTATATCTTAAAAAGCAATGACAACAGAATAAAACTATTTATTTAAATGCACTCTGCAGTCTTTTAAAAAACACTTAATATTGATTACATCATTAAGACCAGGTTTTTTATCTCCATTTAACCTAATTTGCCACATAGCCTCTTTTTGTTCTAATAAAATCTTAAAACTCCCATCTCTCAAGTCTTTTAACCCTTGCTCTAAAATGGTAAAAATACATTTTTTGTGTGTGCTGCTTGTCTGAGTATGCCTAAATAAGGCATTCTTGTTGTCTTTCTTCTTGATGCTATAAAGATGTTCTCAAATTCTAACACTTAATTCTCTAGTAGTCATTCCTACATAAAAAGAGGTGCATCCACTACAGACTTCCAGGTGCACCACTCCTTGAGACCTACAATTAAAATATCCCCACATCTTAATAGTGGGGGATAAATGGTGAAGGTCAATAAGTGGACCCTCCAAAATGAACCTACACATGTTGCATGTCCCACACTTGTACATACCTTCAGGCTTATTTCTACTAATTATGTGACTATAACATTTCGTATCATCTTTGTTAAACATAAATTTCAAATTATGTTGTTTTTTATAAACAAAATACGGACATGATCCCACTGTATTGATCATGTCCCTATTACCTTCTAACATTTTCCACTTGTTTTGGACAATGTGGCAAATAGAATCATTGTCCACACTCATGTCCAGGCATCAGTAGAGTGTGCCAGTTACCAACACATTTGATTTCTTTGAAGATGGTGGGTAGTTCTTTTGCTCCTGCATTACAGTAAACTTAATATTTAAAAATGTTCAAGTTGCATAAAAGAAATCTGACTACCATAACTAAATGACTTACCTGTTGGTGAAAAGCAGCATGTGAAAGGTCACTGTATGGGAAGCAAAATGTCACTAAGATTGTCTAGGATGCACTGAGGTTGAAATAGTAACTGCTGTTTATTACTTTATTGTCTGATTGGCAGTCATCAACAATTATTGTGCCTGATTCCTTGTCTCACCCCCTTCTACACTGGTGGACTATAATTGTAATGATTTTATGGTTGAATTATTCTGAAGTAATTCTGTTATAATTGGTTAGTACATTTTGGTTCACTTCTTGCTAGAAAAATTATCAAGAGTACTCATTTTTTAAAACAAACACACACATTCTGTTTTATCAAACAATACATACAATTTAAGTTAATTTTGTGAATAAGTATACATTTAAAACAATCTGGAAGATGAAACCAAAAAATCACATGCATGGCAGGGCTAGCCACTCGGCGATGAGAACATTGGCTCTAGATGATGATACATTAATACATTGTCCTAAAAAGAAAAAAAGTGTAGGAGGGGCACATGGACTGAAAACAGCACAGGGCCCAAGGTACACTTAATCTGTCACTGCCTGGTTGGATAATAATTTTACTGGTCCCATATTGTAAGGCATTATTAGTGCTGCCTGGGTTCCTTCTAGTGCAGCACCACAACTCTGTTCAGGATGGGGGATGCTATATTTTATCCTTCAGCCGCTGAAGTAAAGAAACCTAGAACTGGAATTGCAACTCTCTTGAGCGTTTCATGGTTTCAGGACTGAATTGTGGGCACACCATCATCTACTGCCTACCATGTAGCCTGAGGAAGTTTCTTCAACAGTTAACAGACTTACTCATATCATTGGTTCTGATGATACCTAGGTGGCTTATCCTAGGTGATCCCAACATTAAGATTGATGATGAGTGTGTAGCTTTTGTAAAATAATTCCTTTTTACTAAGAAAGACTTTAGATTTGTTCAGGTTGTTTTCTCTACTACTTAGAGCCATTGGCACATTCATGACTTAGTGTTCCACTTAGGAGTGATGACTTGCAATTTTGTGAGAAAGCCTGTCAGTTGGTCTGAACACACTATTTACTGGTACATTCTTAACCATTCCCAAATGACACTCCCTGATGTAGGTGTACGACTGCAGTGCCAGTGATTCAGATGAGCTTATTGTGGTCGACCACAAGGCACTGGCTGCCTCACTGAATCTTTTGTCTGCCCTATTTCATGTACAACCTATCCACTTTGTGCATGAGCCCACCCTTGAGCTCCAACTATGTAGAAGGATTAGCCAAAGATTAGAGAATGGTTAATATTATATTGATCTGTTTGAGGACAAGCTTTTATGGGGCTGTGATGCCCCTGCACTGGCCCAGTAATTAAGGAGCCTCAGTCCTCAACACTGGCAAAAGCTAGGGGACATACACACTGGGAGGATGACAAGTACACACATAGCAAATTACAATTTCCCTTAAAAGCACACAGACATCACAGTCAGTCTGGGGCTGGTTTCTCCCTCTTTTTGTAAATAATTATATGTCATTTGTGAATATTGATATGATTTATACAGAACTCTATGCTATGTACTGAGCTTCAAGAATTTAACCACAGCATTCTCTGCTGAGACATAGAAGATTAACTTGCAAAACTTAAGAATAGTTGAGGTTAAGTTACTTTACAACTGGGCCATAAACAAAAGATATTATCTCTGTTTCAGTTCAATAGCAGACACAATGTCTAGAGCTAGAAGTTTTTCTATTGTCTTGAAAGAAAAGTAATTACTAGGTTTAAAATGTAAAGTGTTTTATTGTTTTATGACTTCCAAGAGCTGGCAAACATCTGAGAGGTAGGTATTTTTAACCTAGAGATGTTAAATCCTATTAGTTTCTGGTTTAGCCTGGGAACTAAAGGCAGGTGACAAAAAGTGATGTCATCCAGGCTAACTGAGCAATAAAATGTGATATTGATTTAAGAACTCTCTCAGAGAGAGACTGTGCATTTTGTATTTTGTCTTGGACCTAGCAAGAACATCCACTCATCATCACCATCTGCCCTTGCCTTGCTCTGTAAGATTCAGGGCATAGTATCTCTTTTAGATATAGATAGGAATATAGTAAAGATTAGTTTAGATGTTTTCCTGTATTTATTTGAGACTGTCCTGCAATGTTGTTTTAAAATACTTCCTGTGATGTTGAACTCTGAAGTCACTGTGTTGAGTTACTGAGTATTGTCTTGTTCTTTTATTATTCATTATTAAATATATTTAAACCTATCTTTGTGGCTGATATTTGTGAGACGTATTTAAGCTATGAGAGTACTTGTATATGTATTTGGTGACACTGTACAGGCCACTCCTAAATAGCCTTGCTCTTGGTCAGACTACCATTTGGATTAATAGTAACATTACACAGTAGGATTTTACACCTCTTGTAAGGGCCTTATAGTAGCTGATAAGTAGGGGTTGATGGCAGTGGAAACTACCTTATAGCCTGGGTAGAAGGGGGCATAGGTAGTAAACCTGTGCCAGCCATCCCCAGGTGTGTGTGTTTGTTTGCATATAAACCAAATCTCAAAGTGTGTGTGTGCCAGCTACTTGGGCAGGTACACAAAGCACTGGTTAGACAGAGATGGTGCTGGAGGTCTTGGCTTGGCCCCTCAGCTGAGATCTTAACAATATAGTTGTGCCAGTGGGGAGTCTTACTGGGGATCTAGAGAAAGAGGGAGAAACCAGCCCCAGACTGACTGCGATCTCTGTGTGCTCTTAAGGCAAATTGCACTTTACTGTGTGTGTGTACTTGTCATCCTCCCAGTGTGTATGTCCCCTACCTGTTGCCAGTAGTGAGGACTGAGGCTCCTTGATTACTGGGCCAGTGCAGGGGCATCACAGGGGTAATCATTTTTAAATATACTGGGCAGAGGTGCCTGACCAATAATAAGCACATATACAGTTTAAAGTGCTTGCACTCTTATTTCAAAAATAAACAACCTATTAAACTTTATAAAACGTATATAAAATATATACAATAAAAAAACATACTAAAAACATACTAAATACAAATAACAATACAAATAATACTGTACAAAAAATTTAAAGAGCTATCTAAATAATGGTCTGGGTAAGCAAGGGCAAAATCTCCTACTCCTACTAAGAAGATTCAGCTAGGCCATATTTTTCGGGTAGCCACATAGGTACAGATAATAGATCAATTAGATGTAATAGAAGTTATTTGAAAGTTCCAGTACATTATTCTAGTAATGTCAATTCTTATACATGAATATTCAAGAAGTTTTGGCCAGTGCTAACTACTGATGATGAGATAAAAGAGATATTAGGTGAACAACCAAAGTTTATATTTAAAAATATGAAGTCTTTAAAAAGACAGTTATGTTATCCTAGGAAAAACACAGGTTCTGGTGGTTTGAGTTATACCAGACCATGTGGGAAATACAATGTTTGTAGATATTTGGATAGCACAGGTACTTTTTTCCATCCTGATCTGCACAACAATTATGTATTTAATGTTGTGGGCACTTGTGAGTTTATGCATGTGGTGTATTTAGCTCACTGCATCATTTGCCATAAGTTCTATGTAGGTAAAATGGACAGGGCTTTAAGAAATAGAATTAGAGAACATTTGTATCACATTAACAATGATATAATGACCAATGCCTTGGCCAAACATGTTAAGGATACCACAGTATTACATAGCTTTAAGTTTTTGGTTATTGGGAGAATGTATGAGGACAAATGTGGTGGTGGTGTGAGAAATCTCACAGAGCAGCTTAAAGCTAAGTGAAGCATTAGACTTAGGGGTGATTTTGGCCATGGTTTGAATGACAAGGTCCACATTAAACCCATGCTCAAAGCCAGGCCATTATTTAGATAGTTGTTTAAATGTTTTTATACAGTATTTAATTGTATTATTATTTGTATTTAGTATGTTTTTATATGTAATTTTTATAAAGTTTAATAGGTTGTTGTATATTTTTGAAATGAGTGCTAGCACTTTAAACTGTGTATGTGCTTATTATTGGTTAGGCACTTAACTGATTGTGCTAGTTAATGGAGGTTTGAATGTGCTTTTGTTACATCTGGTGAAGAAGTGTTACTGCAAAAGTACTTATGTTGTGTTTTTATTGGCAATAAAGCTATCATATACTGGATTGTTCAGTTGTGTCTCAGTTCACATATCTTTTTGAAAAAAAAAGGTAAACTTGTTAAGGATGTCCCTAGCATGAGATCCGGTCTTAACAAACCTTAGAGGCACTGAACAAAAGCTTGTTAAGTACACTTATGCACAATTAAGATCAGGACCCATGCTAGGGATTGACAGTGGGGAGTGCTGGCTGACAAAGAACAGAGGCAAAAGGTAAATGAGATTTTAAAGCTTTGGTGCATAAGGCTGTGGGTTGTATTCCTGCACCAAGTGGATTGATTGCTGACACTGCAGTGTAACATAAGGAGGGTGCTGTATTCTTGAGTGCGCTGTCCTTTGGATGAGATGTCAAACCAAGATCCCATCTGCTTCAGTTGGCAGTAGCAAATATGGATGTAAAAGATTCCCCAACACCTATCAAAAAGAGTAGGGTTCTTTTATTTAACACAACATAAAAAACACTATTTACGTTTTTACAAAATGAACATATTTACAGGCACATATATATGGATTTATATTTTTTGCTATTTATCATTTTTTAGCATCCTCATTGTTATTGTTCCATAACTGACCCCCACTCCTTCTTCCACAACCATAATCTAATTTTTTTGCAATATATCTGCCAAAATCCATTACCCATTAAACAAAATTTCATTCATTCTATTATTCCAAATAACCCATATTACATAAAATAAACTCTTATTTATCCTTCTCACATATTATTTATTCTTGTTCTTATGATGTCCATACATAATCATATTCATATCTATACTGTTTATGTCATTAACAGTATAAAAATAATTTCTTCACACAACTTTTTCCAGAGTTTCATCACTTTTTTACATTTCAGAAAACATGCTCTGCTGTTTCTTTCTCCCCACAAAGTAAACATTCTTTTAATTTTCTTTTTATATGGTATAATCCCTTTTACTGGTAATTTATTTATTATCAGTCTCTATAGGAGGTCCTGACACTCTAATATCTTGTACACCATTATACCTTACTTTAATGACTTTAATAATGTCTTCTGGTAAATTTTCCTATGGGCTTATAATAATAATATTGTATTATCATTTTTATATTTTGTATGTTAGATGGTTTCTTGATCATTTTTAATCTCTTCATTTACATACTCTTTTTTTTCTCTTTTTCCTTACTCTCATCATTTCCCAGCAATTTTGTACTTATATTTAAATATTCTCACTCTTAATTTCTCATTCTCTTCCATTATCCCCTTTAATACTCCATACTAATTTAAAGAAGCAAAATAAACAACTTGATTTGGCAACAGAAATTCCCCTTCATCTTCACTCATATACAGTACACCTGTTTGCACTGGGTTTAATCTTGAACCCCATTGGAAAGAAAACACCAATTACACAATTTCCTTTCATGATGAGTTGTATAAAAGTTTGGACACTAAGGAGGGATAAAAGGACCTGTACCCATTGGCTAGACAGAGGGACCGAGCTAGTAAAAATGTGCAGCAGGTAAGGGTGATAAAGGATAATGAGGGAAACATACTCACAAGTGAGGAGAGTGTGTTGAGCAGATGGAAAGAGTACTTTGAAGGACTGATGAATGAAGAGAATGAGAGGGAGAGAAGGTTGGATGATGTGCAGATAGTGAATCATGAAGTGCAGTGGATTAGCAAGGAGGAAGTAAGGATAGCTATGAAGAGGATGAAGAACGGAAAGGCTGTTGGTCCAGATGACATACCTATGGAAGCATGGAGGTGTTTAGGTGAAATGGCAGTGGAGTTTTTAACTAGATTGTTTAATGAAATCTTGGAAAGTGAGAGAATGCCTGAGGAATGGAGAAAAAGTGTTTTGGTACCAATATTTAAGAATAAGGGTGATGTGCAGAGCTGTAGTAACTACAGAGGTATTAAATTAATCAGTCACAGCATGAAGTTATGGGAAAGAGTAGTGGAAGCTAGGTTAAGAAGGGAGGTGATGATTAGTGATCAGCAGTATGGTTTCATGCCAAGAAAGAGCACTACAGATGCAATGTTTACTTTGAGAGCATTGATGGAGAAGTACAGAGAATGTCAGAAGGAGTTGCATTGTGTCTTTGTGGATTTACAGAAAGCATATGATAGGGTGCCTAGAGAGGAGTTGTGGTATTGTATGAGGAAGTCGGGAGTGTCAGAGAAGTATGTAAGAGTGGTACAGGATATGTACGAGGGTAGTGTGACAGCGGTGAGGTCTGCGGTGGGAGTGACGGATGTGTTTAAGGTGGAGGTGGGATTACATCAAGGTTCAGCTCTGAGCCCTTTCTTATTTGTAATGGTGATGGACAGGTTGACAGACGAGATCAAACAGGAGTCCCCGTGGACTATGATGTTTGCAGATGACATTGTGATCTGTAGTGAGAGCAGGGAACAGGTATAGGAGACCCTGGAGAGGTGGAGATATGCTCTAGAGAGAAGAGGAATGAAGGTCAGCAGGACTAAGACAGACTATATGTGTGTGAATAAGAGAGAGGATAGAGGAATGGTGAGGATGCAGGGAGTAGAGGTGGTGAAGGTGGATGACTTTAAATACTTGGGATCAACAATTCAAAGTAATGGTGAGTGTGGAAGAGAGGTGAAGAAGAGAGTACAGGCAGGATGGAGTGGGTGGAGAAGAGTGTCAGGAGTGATTTATGACAGATGAGTACCAGTAAGAGTGAAAGGAAAGGTCTACAAGAGGGTAGTGAGACCAGCTATGTTATATGGGTTGGAGACAGTGGCATTGACAACAAGGCAGGAGTCAGAGCTTGACGTGGCAGAGTTGAAGATGTTAAGATTTGCACTGGGTGTGACAAGGATGGACAGGATTAGGAATAAGTATATTAGAGGGTCAGCCCAGGTTGGAAGGTTTGGAGACAAAGCCAGAGAGGCAAGATTACGTTGGTTTGGACATGTGCTGAGGAGGGATGCAGAGTATATTGGGAAAAAGATGCTAAGGATGAAGCTGCCAGGTAACAGGAAAAGAGGAAGGCCTAAGATAAGGTTTATGGATGTGGTGAGAGAGGACATGCAGGTGGTTGGTGTGACAGAGCAAGATGCTGAGGACAGGAAGACATGGAAACAGTTGATCTGCTGTGGCGACCCTGACGGGAGCAGCCGAAAGAAGAAGTAGATGGGATCATAGAAACATTTGACATATATGCTGTTTTTCCCATTAATATAGAATTCACCAGATAACTCTTTTTCATGACTGTTAATCTATATGTCCTTCACAGAAAACATATTTTTTTAATTTCTTTTATCAAACCCTCCCATTGCATCATAACTACATCATTTTCCCCAAATTTTATCCTTAACAAAGACACTTTTGTCTGAAAAATATATACACCTCCAATTTTCATCACATCAGCCAAGTTCTTACCTTTATCTTTATTCAAGGTCATTCTCATTTCCTTTAAATATCCATTCAGTCAGATCAATGTTTCACTCTTTCATATTTTCTTCTTAACAACTACAACTATATCATTTATGTATGTCAAAACTATCGGAATCACCATTTCCTTTGCATCACATATCTGGCTTCTATCATGCAGTTATTACCAATAAAGTAACCAAAACAAGCCAGTAACTCATGCTAGGTGGTATATAAAATGTAAAAATCCAAAAAACAATGACCAGGTGGTTAAATGCCTGAGGCACTAACTTTATTGCAAATACATTGGTTAAGCACTTTCATCTAAAATGTATCATAGACTTCTTCAGAACCATAAAAATGTAAAACAAAACTTTATGTTTTATAAGATCTTTAAATTACATACCCCTTGTAAACACTCCAATCAGATACAAAGTTACAAACCCTGCCATAATGATATTCTGGTTGTCTGGCATTTTATATAGGAAAAATGAATAATGCCCTCAACAAAAGAATTTACCAACATAATTACAGTATTAGCAAGAAGCACAAAAAAAGTGCTTTAGCTAAACATGCTATAATTTGTAGTGATTTTACTGAGTTTAAATTTTCTATTTTGGAAAAGATTAACTTTAGTTGCTATGGGGGTGATTGGCAAAATCAGTTATTGCAGACGGAAATTTTGTGGCAGATATGATTGGATGCTGTGATGATATGGGCTAGTGCCAGCATACCTAGCTGGAATTTTGTAAAGAATGACCTCCTTTGAATATCAAACTGACTTGTACAGATACATGCTTATGTTACAAATGTATTAGAACTGTATGGTATTTGAATATCAAAATGTATTGTAGAGTCAGTAGTGTTGAAAAATGTATCAACATTGGGTCCTGCTGGACAAAAAAGGAAAATACATGTGAGACTATATGTGTATATGTTAGCAAAGGACCCTGGAAGAGCAGAGGTTAACCAGCTAGCTTACTTTAAGAAAAATAAGGGAAATATAAATTAGCTGTTAAACCATTAAAGTGGCATCCCACAGTGATGAATAGAAATGGAGTCAGTAGGTCTGGGAGAGGCCATTGTTTAATAGCCTTTGTAAAGAAGAGGGGAAGTACTGTAAATGTCTCATGGCTCCAGGGCACTGCCATTAACATTTAGATGTGTACTGTAGCCATTTTTGCTAAATTTCTGTCTCAGCTTCAAATAGGGATACTGTGAGAACCTAGAGTCAGGTGACCAGATGAGGTCATTCTGCCAGCCATCTTGGAAATTATGTTTTACATATTATAGTGGGAAATCTATCAGCACTGAGTATTCTGTCTTGGGCCTGACAAGAAGAAGAACCATTCACCACATCATCTGCCTTGCTCTATTAAGTAAGTAGGGAATAGTAATTCTCCTAGATTCAGTCAGGAAAATATAGTGAAGTTTAGTTTAGATATTATTTTTTCTTTATTTATCTGAGTCTATCCATCAATATTATTTTCAATATTTCCTGTAATTTGAACTTTGGGGTTTACTGTGCATATATATTCAGCATTTTCATGTTCTTCTATTATTTATTATTACATACAGTATATTTAAAACTTTTATTGTGGTTGGCCCTTTTAGAAAGTATTTAACCTTTGAGAGTGCTTATATTTTTTTGGTGACATTCCAGGAGGCCTAACTGTCTTGGTCAACTACTATCATTTGTATTAGTATTAATATTACAAGTATAATTGAACACCCTTTGTTAAGGTCCTTAGAATAGCTGATTGTAGAGTGTCTGGTGGCAGTGATAACTACTTTATACTCTGGGCAGAGGGGGGAACAGCAGGTAAATCTGTGCCAGCCTTTCCCAGGTGTGTGTGTGTGTGTGTGTGTGTGTGTGTGTGTGTGTGTGTGTGTGTGTGTGTGTGTGTGTGTGTGTGTGAGCTACTTGGAGCAGGGACACAAAGCACTGGTTTCACAGAGAGGGTGCTGGAGGACTTGGCTTGGACACTCGGCTGAGGACCTAACCCTACAGGTGTGCCAGTGGGGAGTCTTACTGGGCACCTGGAGGGAGACAGATATAAAGAAACCCAGACCCTGGGCTGACTGCATTCCCTGTGTACTCTTAAGAGAAACTGTACTTGGTGAAGAGAGTTGCATCTGGAAATACTGAGTGTATCCATTTGTATCCCAAGTGAACATCCCTCTCTATAGTGTCAGTGGTGGGGATTCAGGCTCCTTGATTACTGGCTCAGTGTGAGGATGTCACAGATGCATCCAATACACCCAACCTTAATGAGGCTACTTCTCTTACCAGTGAATTGAAATTTAGAGCCTTGGAATTATAAATTATGTATTTTATGACTAGTAATTATTATTTTTTATTTGTTTTTTATTCCTCATTTCTCTGTTTTGATCATATCTACTTTTAATAATTGTATATGTATTTTAGCTTGATTGAATGCCTGAGACTTTAATTAATTCATCTATGATAAATTTTAGACAAAAGTGTTTAACCAATATATTTGCAATAAAATTAGTACCTGAGTCATTTAGCCACCTGGTTGTTGTTTTTTGGATTTATTACTAATGCAAACAATATCCTACTCATGGACATCCTTGTCTCATACCACACTGCATGCATATTTCTTTACTCAGCCACCCATTCACTAACACTCTCACTCTATTATTTTGGTATGCTCCTCTAATTCTATTATCTATTCAATACTTCTCCACAACATCCCACAAAGCATTATGTTCTAGTGAAGTACATGTCCTTCTAATATCACCTACGTAAGTTTCACATCCTCCCTTTTACTTATAATATCATCCCCAATATCTCTCACAACCAATAACAATTCATGACATCCCTTCCCTTTTATACCATATATACTTTCTTCCATAATATCCCCCATCCTTCCTTCCATTCTCCTCTGTATTATTCTAATAAAAAAATTATAATCTTTGTTATTTACTTTGATGGGTCCCCATGTTTTTATTTTATTCTTTTCATCTTTCTTCCATATAATTTTCAATATCCCACTACATAACTCTTCATAAACAAACCTTTCCCTCAATCATTCATTCAGTACATTTACAAAATACTCTGTTTGCCACTTGATTAATTTATAGTACATTCCATACCCTGTATCATCTAGGCCTGATACTGAATCAACTTTTACTTTTCTAAGTACTTCATCGAATTCACTAACAGTATTTTTTTCAAATTCTTCCTTAACTCCTTCTGTAATTTATTTTTTTTTACTTCCTATTCTCTCTTATTTTTCTTCTTTTTACTCTTATACATAATTCCACATGCTTTACTGCAATACTCATAATTTGCTCTTGTGCTCTTTTTATCTCTCCTTTTACATTTTTTCTTTTCCTTCATTATACTAATATCCTCCTTTACCATTTTACCGACATATACAGACACCTCCTCCATTCTCCCTTGTAAATATCTATGTCTAAATAGTAATGCCTTAATTTTTCTCAGTTTCTTTTAAATATTTCTTTTACCATATCACAATATTTTCTTGTATTATTCTGAAGCCACGGTGGTGCAGTAGTAGCTTTGTCGCCTCACAGCAAGAGGTTCTCCCATTGGATTCTCGGCTGGAACACCTGTGTGGAGTCTGCATGTCCTCCCTGCGGTCAAGTGGCATTCAAAAGACATATGTGAATGGACATGCCTTTGTTATAGGTTGGGCATCGGGCTGGCACCTTGGGACCATAAAAATCAACTGCCAATCATTAGTGGACCAGAGTTCCTCTGTGGCGACCCCTAACCGGGGAAAAGCTGAAAGAAAACAACAACATTCTCTAAATTCTCTAATACATTTCTATACATTTCCTATACTTCACTTTCTCTTTTTCTTTCTTATATTGAAAAAAAGGCATTATACTTCTTTTTAAACTCAATCTGACATTCAGACCAGGTTTTGTAGAGCTCCTTCATGGTTATTTGATCCTTCCATAACTGCAATACTTCCTACTCTCCAATTTCATCCCATAATTTCTCATTTATTCTTTTTATTCACTTTCCTGTTTTATTATACTCACTTTCTTCCATCACCTCCATCCATATTTCTAAACAGTCTGAAATACCTGTCACAACTGCATCAGCATCTGCTACACCTAACCATTCTGATAATACAAAATAATCACATTCAGATCCAAGTTCCCCCATCTATAACTCTATTGACTATTTTTCCATACAAATATATGCAATTATAATTTTCATGTTAACCACCACATAGTATAATATTTAATGAAACAGATTCACTCTTTCCTTAATAGTTTTATATGCATATAATGCTGTTATTCTATAAACATGTTCTATCCACCTCACAGCCACGTCAGTTAACCTTCACATCCTTAACAGCATTACATCTGATATTTTCATTGTTTTTTTTACATAACATAGCTACTCTAGAACCACATTCACTTCCTAAGTTCCATATTACATTTTCACCCTATAATTTTTTTCTGTTTGCAGTTTTTCTTACTTGTCAAGAATCTTACATCCTCTAAGAGAATAATAACCACAGTGCATTTATCTCACCATTCCAGTATATCTGTCCTTCTTACAGTGTTAATAATACTGTTCACATTTACTGAAAGTACTTTTTTTAGGTTTAGGGGAAATATTTTTAAATTTTAATTTTCTTATTTTTACTCTTTCCCCAAATGAACATTTTTTTCCTGGGTTTATGTACAAACAATCCTTGATCCTCAGAATCAGATCTTTCACTGTCTAGAACTTCAGAAAATACTAGTATCAATTCCTTCTACTGACCGCTCTCCCTGCACACAGTCTCTCTCTTTCGCTCCCTCCTCCTTTTCTCCTTCATATATTTTTCTTCTATAGTTTATTCTTCACCTAGTTCACCCTCTCCCTCAGCTTCATGTTGTCCTTCCTCATGTGTGTTTTCTTCCCTTTCCCCTTCTTTTCATTTTTTACTGTTTGCTCTTCACAATCCCTCCAAAAGTGCCCTTTTTTTTTACACAACCTGCATTCAGACACACACCTCCTTGCTATATGTCCTTTCTCCCCACACTGGTTACATTGTACATTGCCACAATCATTACTTAAATGGGAAAAGTCCCCACAAAAGAAAATTGATTTTGGCTGGCCAGCATATCTTAATGTCTCTCTATGACTAGTCACAAAAATAACACTTGACAACTGTTTCACCATGCTTTATTTTCACATTTCAAAACAGCTTCCAACCTCCACCTTCCATTCTATGAGTTTCTTTAATCTCTAACTTTCACAGTATTATCAACAGTTTCACACAAACCCTGCCTGCATTTTTTTAACATGATCTTCTTCCAGTTCATCAGATCTAAACTCCAAAGTTGTAACATTTAAGTTACCACCGGAAAACAAATAATTGTTCCACAGATAAATATACTTCTTTTTGTTACACAGTTCTAGACTATTGATCTCACTGTGTATAAAAGACTGAATTTCTTCAGCTTTAAAACTAAGAACAGTTACCAAATTGTCCCACACATATCTGTCTTTTACAGTGTAATTTTTTTCTTAGTCTCACACTGGTATTCTCTTCTTTTTAAAAAGTTTTACTTCTACTTTGTTGATGCACTCTAATTTTGCCTGCTGTTGCTGCTTCATATGTTTTAGTTACTGCATTACCTACTGCCACAAAACTAGATACCTCTGCATGTTGTTGCTTTCCACTTTTCATTTCTGTCACAGCAGCATAAGTTTTAACTACTGCATTCTTTGCATCCACAACAAAACTGTCACCTGGATCATCCTACTCAATTGTTTTTAACAGAACTTCATCTGCAACCCATCCTGACACCAGTTATATTATCTGCATCATTTCAACAGACCAGTCAACATCCTTTATTTATAAAAACGACATGGTTTGTGGTCAATTTATTAAACTTAGTAGATTACATAGTATTGGTGCTGATTTTGAACATCAAATTTTAATATTAAAAGATCTGTTCTCAGAAAGTAGTTCACATTAGAAACACTTAACAATATTATATCTGAGATAATGGCTGTTAAAAATCACAAATTTCAGCCTATCCTCAGAAGTGTTTATTTGTCTAAAATAAGGAACATGGGAAATATTTTAGTCTAGTTTTTTTAACTAAATATTAGTTTAGATGCTTAGAGTTTTAGAGGTGTTGTAGTTAATAACTGGGAGATTGTGGCAAAAATGATTTGGCTGACATTATTGGGGTTGTACCTTGATTTACGTACAAAATAAGTAGGAATCTGAAAGACTTTTTAGAAAAGGGTTTTGTTGCCTACTTTCAACTGTTAGTTGGTCCCTTTGGCACCAATGTCTTGAATGTAAACATTGTCAATTTATTAATGTAAGATACAATGCTATCATAAAACACACACATATGGAAATTCACATTCATGATAAATTTGATTGTAACAGTGAACCAGTGATTTATTTAGCTACATGTAGTTCTTGTGACAGTTTCTATGTGGGTAAAAAACATTACAAAATTGTCACACAGAATTAGAAAGCAAATGCTGGTCATTAAGAACAAAGATGTGCTGAACACATTGGCCAGACGTGAAAATTTTAAAAAAATTTCTTTTTTTGTTATTGATTTTGTGCAAGTTGGTCTTGTAGGTGATTTTAGTTCATTTTTAGAGTGCAAAGAGCTAATGTGGTTAACATGTCTGGCAGCAGACAAGCCACCAGACATAAATGAAAATGTTAACATTAAGTGTTTGTTATGATTGCAGAAATTGTAATCATTTGTTTTAACAACAGGTTTTTTTATTATGTGTATTTGATACTGTTTCAAAATTATTTATTAAATAAGAGTTTATATTTTTAAGCTATGCTGAGAAGTTATGTGACACCATTTCCTATATTCTATTTAAATCAAGATTGGATTGACAGTGTTGTTTCTGAAGATGTGTGTTTTATGAGTAAAGAACAAAAGCACTGAAACTAATGCTGGTTTGTCTATTGTTGTTATGTAGTTTTTGAATTTCAACAGACTAGTTTACTTCCTTCTCCATAGAGACAGATAAATGCTGCGCATTTGTAACATCCACCACACAGGAAATTTTGTTTACATTCTGAAGCTTCGTATTGAACAAATTTTTCTCTAAATTCACACTTTCCACCTCCATACTCTTCATAGCTTTTCTCTCCTCCATGCTGCTGCTTCCCTTAGGCCTCTTTCTTGCTGCTGTACAAGCCCTCTCATGCCATCTAGCAGCTCCAAAGAGTAAGGTTACTTTATTATACAACTATATACAATTTGCATACAATTTACATATTTATATTAAATTTACACTCCTCCATCAATAACAACAAATTTTACATTTGTACAGACCCCAATTCCTTTTTCCATAAACACCATTTGATTTCCATATTATGTTTCACAATATCCATTTTCCATTAAACATAATCTCATTTAGACTTTCATTCCATATTACCCATGCAATACAAAACATTTTTCTATCCAAATTGCTAACACATTCTTGACTATATTTCCCATAAAATTCACATTCAATCATATCCATATTTATCTGATTAGAATCTATTATTTCTCTCACAATGTTATTTTCTATTCATTTTCCCATAAAAGGAAGTACAGGAGAGTATACAGAGGAAGAGGCTGGCGAAGAAGAAGTGGGATTGTCAAAGAGATGAAGAAAGTAGACATGAGTATAACGAGATGAGGCGCATGGCAAAGAGAGAGGTGGCGAAGGCTAAGGATAAGGCATATAGAGAGTTGTATGAGAGATTGGACACTAAAGAGGGAGAAAAGGACCTGTACCGATTGGCTAGACAGAGGGACAGAGCTGGGAAAGATGTGCAGCAGGTAAGGGTGATAAAGGACAGTGAGGGAAACGTACTCACAAGTGAGGAGAGTGTGTTGAGTAGATGGAAAGAGTACTTTGAAGGGCTGATGAATGAAGAGAATGAGAGAGAGAAAGAAGGTTGGATCATGTGGGGATAGTGAATCAGGAAGTGAAGCAGATTAGCAAGGAGGAAGTAAGGACACCTATGAAGAGGATCAAGAATTGAAAGGCTGTTGGCCCAGATGACATACCAGTGTAAGCATGGAGGTGCTTAGGAGAAATGGCAGTGGAATTTTTAACCAGATTGTTTAATGAAATTTTGGAAAGTCAGAGGATGCCTGAGGAGTGGAGAAAAAGTGTTTTGGCACCTATCTTTAAGATTAAGGGTGATGTGCAGAGCTGCAGTAACTACAGAGGGATAAACTGATCAGTCACAGATTGAAGTTATGGGAAAGAGTAGTGGAAGCTAGGTTAAGAAGGGAGGTGATGATTAGTGATCAGCAGTATGGTTTCATGCCAGGAAAGAGCACTAAAGATGCAATATTTGCTCTGAGAGTGTTGTTGCAGAAATACAGAGAAGGTCAGAAGGAGTTGCATTGTGTCTTTGTGGACTTAGAGAAAGCATATGACAGGGTGCCTAGAGAGGAGTTGTGGTATTGTATGAGGAAGTCGGGAGTGGCAGAGAAGTATGCAAGAGTGGTACAGGATATTTACAAGGGTAGTGTGACATTGGTGAGGACTGCAGTGGGAGTGACAGATATGTTTAAGGTGGAGGTGGGATTACATCAAGGATCAGCTCTGAGCCCTTTCTTATTTGCAGTGGTTATGGACAGGTTGACAGATGAGATTAGACAGGAGGCCCCATGGACTATGCTGTTTGCAGATGACATTGTGATATGTAGTGAGAGTAGGGACCAGGTTGAGGAGACCCTGGAGAGGTGGAGATATGCTTTAGAGAGGAGTGGAATGAAGGACAGCAGAGCTAAAACAGAATACATGTGTGTAAATGAGAGGGAGGGTAGAGGAATGGTGAGGATGCAGGGAGTAGAGTTGGTAAAGGTGGATGAGTTTAAGTACTTGGGATCAACAGTTCAGAGTAATGGTGAGTGTGGAAGAGAGGTGAAGAAGAGAGTACAGGCAGGGTGGAATGGGTGGAGAAGAGTGTCAGGAGTAATTTGTGACAGACGGGTACCAGTAAGAGTGAAAGGGAAGGTCTACAAGAGGGTAGTGAGACCAGCTATGTTATATGGGTTGGAGATGGTAGCATTGACGAAAAGGCGGGAGTCAGAGCTGGATGTGGCAGAGTTAAAGATGTTAAGATTTGTACTGGGTGTGAGTAGGATGGACAGGATTAGGAATCAGTATATTAGAGGGTCAGCTCAGGTTGGGCAGTTTGGAGACAAAGCAAGAGAGGCAAGTTTGCGTTGGTTTGGACATGTGCTGAGGAGGGATGCTGGGTATATTGGGAAAAGGATGGCGCTGCCAGGTAAGAGGAAAAGAGGAAGGCCTAAGATAAGGTTAATGGATGTGGTGAGAGAGGACATGCAGGCGGTTGGTGTGAAAGAGCATGATGCAGGGGACAGGAAGAAATGGAAACAGATGATCTGCAGTGGCGACCCCTAACGGGAAGAGCCGAAAGAAGATGATGATGATTTTCCCATAAATTGTTAACCCTTTCACATGTTAAGAAAACATTTTCTGCTGCTTCTAATTCACCACAAAATTGTTCTTTCTTAATATCATTCACCATGTACCCTCAAAAGGACCATACTTAGTACCTCATTACACCTCTCTCTCCAATGTGTCTACTATGCATTTGCACAATTTTATACAAACAAAAAATGTTCATTCTTGACCTATTAAACTATATCAATGTAAAATTGTTACTTAGCTTCTTTTTAATGCAACTTTAACTTTATGCATGTATACCAACATATGTGAATCGTTTTGCTATAACTGCTATTATATCAATTGTTTGTGTCTTTCGGCTTTTCCCAGTTAGGGGTTGCCACAGAGGAACTCTGGTCCACTAATGATTGGCAGTTGATTTTTAATTACCAGCTTGCCAGGCCTGACGCACAACCTTCAACGAAGGTATGCCCATTCACGCATGTCTCCACACAGAAGACGCTCTAGCTGAGAATCGAACCGGGCAGCGTCTTACTGTGAGGCGACAATGCTACTATTGTTTAAAATTGTACTTGTTTTAAAATGTATTACTGGAGCTTTTCTCCTCGGGTCGCCACTGAAAATGGGCCACAAACCCAGTTGGACAAACACGGTTAACAAATGTCAACAAATAAATAAATAAATAAATAAATAAAATAAATGGCATGTCCTTTCATTTACTTTTTTATAAGGCATATTTCCTTTCACTGGCAACTTATTAATTCATATTTTCCATAAAAATCTTGACATACAAAATTCTTTATACATCATTTGTTTGTTTGTTTTATGGCTTTTACTTTTATATATTATACAATATTTTTCAACTTTTCCTATTCCCTCTATACTTAATTTCCACAATTTTATTTTTTTCTTGATACAGCCTTAGTTCTTCATTCTCTCTCTCTCTTATTCAGTTTTGTTAATTTCCATTCCCTCTCATATTTTTCTTAAATATTCTTATTACTTACTTATATTCCTTTCCATTTATCTATTTCAGTACTTTGTAAATGTTCAGTGAAGCTCCATTTACTATCAGGTTCAGTAAACTCAACCCCCCATCCTTATATATATATAATACTCCTCATTTAATTGGCTCTAACTTAGATCCCCATATGAATCTAAATATGATTTCAAGAAATTGCTTTTCCAATTTTCTCGGTATCATATATACACTAGCTATGTATGATACTTTTCCCATCTAGATTGTATTTATTAGATATGCTTTTTTCTTAAATGACAACCTATACCTCTTCCACATGACACTAAGTCCCTTTAATTCTCTCATAATTGTATCCCATTGTTCACCTAATATAGAATATTCACTGAAATCAGTTGCTAAAATTGATATCTTTTTTCTTCCAAACTGTATTCCTTCCAACTGTTCCTCATCTCCAAAACCACTACGTTTTCCCAATTCATTTTCAATCCAACATATTGCAGTTTTTTATACACTTGCCACTTACCTCTTTTATTTCCTCTCTATTTGAGCCACTAGTATTAAATCATCAGCATAAGACATAATAATTGGATACAAAATTCCCATTTCCTGTACATATTTACTTTTTTCATTTCTTCATTTATCTCTTTTACCACAAAATTCATGACCATTACAAACAAAATTCTTCTCAATGGACATCCTGGTTTTAAACCTCTATTCATTTCAATTTCTTTACTTAGTTAACCATTAATTGGATTCTAATTTTAATGTTCTTATATACTGACTTGCATACTTTTTTTATTCATATACCACATGTATATTCTTCTATTATTTGCCATAAAGTTTCATGCTCTATTGAATCAAATGCCTTATTTATATCAGCCACCATTAATTTTGCTCCTGTTTGTTCTTTCTTAATATCATTCACCATTTCCCTAATTATCATTAACAATTCTTGGCTTCCTTTTCCTTTAATTCCATAAATGTCTTCTTCGATTATGTAATTCAGTTTATATTCTAATCTTTTTTGTAATATCTTCATAAATAACTTATAATGACTATTATTCAACATTACTGGCCTTCAATTTTTAATTTCATTCTTCTCCTTTTTTCCCATATAAATTTCATAACCCCCTACATATTTCTACATAACAGATCTTAGCATTTAACTATTCATTAAATATTTCTACCAACATTTCTCATTGGCATTGTACCAAATTTTATACATAAGATATCCAATACCATCTGTTCCAGCTGCTGAACTTATATTTATTTCTTTTTTTACTTTTTCTAACTCCATAATCTTAATTAGTTTTTTCCAATTCTGTGTTTATTTCTTCTCCAAACCTCTTCACCCTCCACTTATGTTTTCCATGTGTTTCTCTTTTTTTGCATCTCTTTAACATACTGCACTACAATATTCATAATATTTGTTTGTTTTCTTTCAACTTGTCCATCTTTCTTTTTCATTTCTCTCATTATACTACTATCTTCCTTTACTATTTTTACTCAAATATGGTAGTACTTCCTTTTTCTTTGTAACAATATTTTTATTTATATAATAGACCCTTATTTTTCTTGCTTCTTTTGATAAATTTCTTCTTCTTTTCTAAAATATTCCCTTTCATTCCTACCCAGATTATGTAAAACACATTTTGTATTTTCCTACATTACTTTTTATCTGTTTGCCTTTTTCTATTCTCCCAAATTAAATACATTTTTATATATTGCTCTTTAGATATTATTCACCATTTTGACCAATTACTATAAAAAATCTCTCATAGTCAAATGATCATTCCATAGCATTATATCTTTTCAACCTTTCTCGTTCCACTCCTTTTCATTAATTCTCATTATTTCTTTAACATTTTATACATTCTTTATTCTCTTCTACTTCTACCCATATAGCCAAATGATCCAAAAATCTTATTTCAATTGCTTCTTTTTTTACTGTTCTTATGTCAAAAATAATATATTTCTGTTTTCAGTTTTCCTCTTCTATATGTACTTTTATTCAAGTTCCTTAACTCTAAATTCCCACATTTTATTTCTTCCATTATTTCTTATCTGCTCTTTCTTTTTTCCTTTTTAAGTCTCAAGTTGCAATTAAAATATCTTGTTATATTATATACATATTTACTATAATGTAGTTTAACATTTCTTGAAATAATTTCTTTCTTTACATATCACATAGACATATAATGCTATAGGTCTGTAAACTTCCCCTTCCCACTTAAACTCTACTACTGTTAATCTTCCTAATTTAACTAAAGTATAATCCAGAATTTTTACTCCTGTCTTATATAATATAACAATCCCTGAACATGTTTTTCTACCCAAATTCAATATTATGCATCCTAACTGGCTCTATGTTTGGCTAATGAATACTAGAAAACCTAAACTGCAAAACAGTGAAATTGACAATTTTCAAACAATGGCAACATCAAAAAATGAAACATCGAATGGCCATAGTCAACCAACATCACACACACTACCAACCAAGCCCCCCACAACCCCCACTAGTGTGGGAGGCTGCACCCCCACACTCCCCCTAACTATATATACCAACTCCAAGATCGCACCACAGTGGGGAATAAAGCAAATTGAAAAGGCTTCCATTCACTTATCTTATGCATCACGTTACTTCCTGGTTGTTGCCTAACTTTGGCCATTCAATGTTTTTTTTTTTGACATTGTTGTTGTTTGATAATTGTCCCTTTTGCTGTTTTATTTTTGTTATTTCGCGGTTCAAGGTTTTTAGGATTTGGTAGCCAAACATGAGCCCTCCTTACCATAAAATCTCTATCTGTTCTCTTTCTTCTTTATTTAAACCCCTAACATCTTCTAACAGTATTAAATCTACCTCACAGATATTACACCATTCTAACACCCCAATTGTTCTTACTGCATTCATTTTACTATTAACATTGATAGATATAATTCTAAGATTATTTGCTTTCATTCTCCTTAATTTGCAATACATTATTTATTTATCCATTTCCTTTCTTTTTTACTTTCAAACTTACAGTATGAAATTTTCTGTTCCTATCTTTATCCCTTTTTCTAGTTGAACTTTTCTTTTTAACCATTTTCCAATCTACTGCTACTAGCTTGGCTGATAATGTTCCCCATTCTCAGTGACGTTAAGCAGGGGCTAAGAACATATCTTTTTATGCCTTATAATATCTAACCTTGCCTTCCTGCTTAAGTCCTTTTCTTCCTTTATGCCTCAGAGTGTTTATAGCTCTTTTATGTTGCTTGTTTTATTTACATTGACTAGTCTTGCCTTTAATTTTTCGTTATTTTTTTATTTACTTCAGTTTTGTAGCCACTTTCATGAACTAGAGCTTGTATATCAGGGTACAGGGTCTGGTTTAATACTCCTCCCCAGGGGATGTTCAGAACAACAGTACTACTGTGCAGTGTTGCTTTTAGAATGGTAGTGATGACAAAAGAATGAAGGATAGCACCTCTAATGCCATTGCTCAGTGGAGATTCCCATAACAAGCCATACAGCTACTTCTTTTCAGTTCCACTTTTATCCTGGGGAGTATTCTGATAATATCCCATGGGACTTGTTCAAGGAGTTCCTGAATACCATCTTGTGGATAGATAGCTTCCCACTACAGAGATCTGGTTCGTTCATCTTCACAGTGTCTCTACTAAAGTAGACAAATGGAGTCCAACATATCTACTGTATCTGGATTTTAACAAGGAATTTCACATTGTTCAACATGTAGGACAAGGACAGAGGCTAAAGGGAATTGGGTATTACTCAGAATATTAAGGGAACTTGGAGAAAGCTGTTGGGTTAGAAATAGATGGCGGAGTTTGGGAAAAATTGCCTCTTAAGGAATGACTGGAGTGTCAATACTTTGGTGCCTATTTTGGTCCTGTTTAGCATATGCATGTCAGACATCCTATTACGGCAGTAGGTTAAGAATGACCTGCCAGCAACACTATGATTGAAGCAGTGGGCATACATGTTAATGGTGTGAGGCCTAATCCAAAAGAAACAACTACAAAAAAGTGGAATTATATTTTAAATCATGCTCCAGCAGTACATGATTACACACAGATGTCATTGACGCAGATAGAACAGCTTCATTAAACATACAATGGAGGTTTCACACCAGAGGTGAAGTGAAAGTTATTTTTTTCTCCTCAGCAGTACATGATTACACAGAGATGTCTTTGAAGCAGATAGAACAGCTTCATTAAACATACAATGGAAGTTTCACACCAGAGGTGAAGTGAAAGTTATTTTTTTCTCCATACTTGTTTTTCCAATCCTAGCTGTGGTGGTGGTGCTGCGGTAGCATTGTCGCCTCACAGTAAGACGTTGTCCTGTTCGATTCTCAGCTAAAGCGTCTTCTGTGTGGAGATATGCGTGAATGGGCGTACCTTCGTTGAAGGTTGTGCGTTAGGCCTGGCAAGTCAGTACGTAAAAATCTACTGCCAATCATTAGTGGACCAGAGTTCCGCTGTGGCGACCCCTAACTGGGAAAAGCCGAAAAATACAACAACAACAACTTGTTTTTCCAATCCTGACTCTAATGCATAGAGGGATGAAACTACGAGTATGAATTAGATGACCTAAATTTGATTACTGGCTTAGGCGCTGGAAGAGCCTTGGTGGTGGGAATGAATGGCCACTTCAGGTTTGATCCTACATGGGGTAAGGGAGGGAGTTGACTGTTGCTCCCTGCTTGGGTGTGGCTTACTGCTTGGGTGACATCTAGAGGAACTACTGAGTATTACACTCACTGACCACAGGACTGCCAAGCACACTCTTCCATCATCCAAGCATGCTGGCTAGAGTCAGTACCCAGAGATATGTTTCCTGCAGCAGGTAACGCTTAGTGGAACTTAAAGGAGCTATCACAGTGAGGAGAAAGTAGTCTACTCCATAGGAGCTGAAAGTTTACTCATTCCCTAATGCCTCACTCTTGAGACAAGTGGAATGAACGTGCTGATTAGGCAATCTGGGCAGGACAGAGAATGGGTTGTTGGAATCTTGTTTAGGCCAGATTGTTGCCCCCATTTGAACTTACTGGGTAAAGGTAGTGTAGCCACCAAGCAAGACTGGAGGGAGAGAGAAAAAAATTGTTTTTGATGACTATCAAGCCTCTCTTTATATCTGAAATACACATAAATCATTTAAAAGATCTTCCCCTTCCAAAGGGGAATGTATTTTATAAGCAGACACTTTTATCCAGTCCAGGGAAAGATTTATTTACTGAAGGGACATCTTCTATGGTTGGTTTACATTTTTTGCACTGCATGTAATGCTATCCCTGCTGGGTGATGCACACACTTACCAAAGTAATGACCTGCTACTCTTTAGAGTGCTTGTGAGCGCTTCCACTTGGAGTGTTGAAGGCTACTGCTGAAATGTAGTTTAGCAAAGCTAAACAAATGTCACACCCCCTCATGCTGCTGCTGCACACCAATCTTACCACAGTGTCAGCATTGCAGTGGACTAGAATGCATCTGTCCTACTATATGGACAAGCTGACATTAGCTGCTAACTCCCAGCCTCCTCTGCCGGATTCTCCAGCATCCAAAAGTAAAAGTGAATCCCATGTCATCTGGATGGCAGTTGAGATGTTCTTTTGCATGACATGTGCATATATATATATATATATATATATATATATATATATATATATATATATATATATATATACATACATACACACACACACACACACACATATATATATATATATATATATATATATATATATATGTGTGTGTATATATATATATATATATATATATATATATATATATATATACGCAGATGGACATTTTAATGTTGTACCTAGATATCCCCATGCATTAAAAGCATTCATCAGGCACAATGTGTAAATGTTTTTATTGATATATGTCCTTTCATGTCTTCAGCATATTTATACATATCCCATGTACATCATAAACTATCCAAATCAGAAACCCTACTAAACCCTATCTCAACTATGATAAAGCTAATGAAAAAAATGAAACTGCCCACACTGCAAGCAGTAAGCAGTAAACTCTCCTGAAAGAACTATTCCCACCTAAATCAAATTCCTAAAACTGGAATCAGACTGTATGTTTAAGGAACTGTAACTAATGAAAAAAAATGCAGATCCACAACCAGCCAATCAGGAAAGGTATTCCCTAGAAAATGTATCTTGTCTCATGTAACTAAACCAAATAAAATTAAACTACTTAAAGCATAACTAAAATTTAAAACAAGTAAATCTTAACATCAATACACAACTAAACTTATATCAAAGCATTATCTAATTCTTAAAGAATATTGAAAATTGCCGAATAACAACAGTAGACAACCACTCAAGATATTCATAAGAACCTATGAAAAATACCCAGACTTATTCAGTAATATAATTACTGCATCCCATTGAAATGAATGCAAAAAGATTGTACATGATCTGAAATATCTAAGATTGGGGAATTAATTTTCTGACAACTGACAAAAATTTGTACAAGATATTGAATGTACCACAATTCAGACCATACATACATTTTCTGCATATATTGCATGTGCAACGGTGGTGACCCATGAGAAATGCCTGGTTAAGTAACTTGCTCAAAGTCACACAGTATGCAAATGAGGGCTGATGTAATCAAGCCTTGTATAGCAGGATCTCCACCTGACAGCTTTGACTCTCTGGGCTACATGCTAGATGTGTATCTAACTTGAAGAATAGGTTAGTCAGCTGAAATGAAGGGAAGAATCAAACAGCTGGTGACCAGCACTCATTTCTCAGGTGAAGCAGGGAGGTAGGCAACTTTGATATTATTGACTGGCAGTTCACCAATGAAGACCACAGAGTCTGCAAGAGGCTGGCAGCAGCTATATTTGGGAGCGCCAATAGATGTTTGCCAAGCAAGTGTACATTTTTCACTGCATGCAATGTGTTTGTGGGCCATGGGTTTGGCTAGAAAATTAAACCCTTTCAGCTCAGTCTCAGTAACAGTTCCTTAGACTGCTCTCTTGTTCTGGCATTAGACCTCTAACTTTTTGACATGATGCATAGAGAGAGAGAGAGAGAGAGAGAGAGATAATAAAAAAAGCTAGTAAACTCAGCTCTAAGAAATCAGAAATGTTTGTTGACACCAGCTTTTATACTAACAATGCTAAACCAGGTAATTGTGCTTCCTTTTTTGGGCTTTTTATATACCCTGAGTCCGAACTGATACACTAGAGCTGACTTTTGGTTGATTTGAAGAGAAAATGAGAAGATTATTTCAAGACGTATTTCTTTATTGCATTGTCCCTCCCACAAATGTGCATGCTGGTGTTAGGATGAGAAATACGATCTCCAAATATATATACAGCTACAATAAGCACCATAAGACGTTAATTCTTATATTCCTCTCACCCCCTCCCAATTTGCATGTCTAGGTGAGGAATGTTGACTGCACCATATAGGTAGATGTGGGTATTATTTCACCAGTAATATCTTTGTTATTACTACAGGTGCTCCTTGGATCACGAGCACATAAACATATTTCTCCAGGATATAGTATGTGAAGAAGAGGAAGATTTGATGAATAATGGTAACATCATAGACTAGCACCATCTCAGTGTTAGCTGTGTTAAGCTTTGATCAGCTTTGATGGATTCCATACAGTCATAAGAGCAGAAAAATCCCACACAGACTAGACAAAGTCAACTTCTCTGTCATTAAATGTTATTGTGTTTTCTGCAAGTTCTTGCTTGACATTACTGAAGTCTTAATGAAGTGTTCCCTGAACAAATATTTCAATTTTGCCAGACTGAAGGAGGGTTACGTCATGCCATTAAAGGGTAGCAGGCAGTCCTTTAATATCATAAGTAAGACTGTTGACGGAAAAGGACAAAAGTGTAGACCAAGAATCCAGCCCATCAGAAAGACATCTGAGTTATGGAGAGAAGTCAGATTTGGTAGATCCAAGATGGATGACATAAAGCATTCTGGAGTCAAGGTAATTAAGAAACTACTCAAATGGGCTTTCAGCAGACAACTAATGTTGTCAAGCAAGCAATGGTTGATTTACCAGATAAAATGTCCTATGGGGGCTACAAAACATCCCTAATCCATATTGATATATATATATATATATATATATATATATATATATATATATATATATATATATATATATATATAGTTGTTAACTTGGTAAAAGGCAGTGAGGGAGCGGAAGCATTTCCAGAACCAATGGTGTAGACAGCCTGGAATTCCATAATTATTTATGTGCTCAACCAGTTTTGTTTAGATTATCCCTTCTAGAATTACTGATAGCAGCTGAAGCTTTGAAAAGGAAGGAAATAAACCAGGCTGGAGGGTCTATGGTTTTTGGGCAGAGGCATAACTCTTTTCCAGCATGCAGGTACAATATCATAAATTACTGACAGACTGAAAATATGAGAAATTATATTTGTAAAAGATTATGTGACTAGTTTAAGGAGCCTGGGATGAATTAAGATTATCCTAGGCTGTGGCATTCTACCTTTTAATCTCAGTCAGGATGTCTATATACATATTTGAAAAGAAACTTAGAAGCGCATAGATGGTTAAGATCACAAGTTACAGCAGGGGGTCAGAAGTGTTTTAGCAAACTTACCATTGCTTTTTATGATGGCAAACCAGTTCATAGTTAGAAACACAGGGGTATGTTAGAATCTTTAGACTTCCCGAGATCATTTTTAACTTTGGTCGGATATTTTACTTTATTCAAATCTATTGCCTGGGCTAGAACACTGACCCATGTGGACCATTTTCAGGTTCAGCCTTGAGATACAAAGTAGTAATGGATAAGCATGTATATATAACAAACATTTTTAAGGCACACAAGAGAGGTGATCTAGTCTACATGCATAGATATATACATACACACTTACATACAGTAAATTCCATATGATTTACAGTACATGAAGAAAAGATATTAGCAGTGGGAGAGACAGTAGAGCAGCAGGTAGAGAGTGTCTAACAGAGAAGCTGGGAATGAGGAGAAGGAGGAAGAAGAGGAATTAAAGGGACAGGGTGAGGAAGAGAGATGAGTGTTGATACAGGGAAGGATAAGGGATGACCAGAGCAAGGCTGGAAGAAAATGCCTGGGAAAGTGATGAAGAGCAGAGGGGAAATACATAGTCAGTAGAGGGGTGGTTGGACTTGAGCAATTTCTGTTGTGTGGAAACATTTACACTGAGTTTTATTTTAATAAGAATGATTTGACTTCAGAGATGAAGTTTGAAGGGTTTATAATAGATTTAATATTTGTTGGTATGGAAGACCATACTTTAGGGACAAGTACAGAGAAGATGGATTTGGAAGATGTAAATTGGTACTGGATCTAGGAAAGTATCTTTCCTAGATCCAGTACCAATTTACATCTTCCAAATATCTTGACTACGGTGGTGGTGCTGGGGTAGCGTCGCCTCATAACAAGACGTTGTCCCGTTCGATTCTCAGCTAGAGCGTCTTCTGTGTGGAGGCATATGTGAATGGGGCATGCCTTCGTCGAAGGTTGTGCATCAGGGCTGGTAACCCGGTAAGTAAAAATCCACTACCAATCATTAGCGGACCAGAGTTCCGCTGTGGCGACCCCTTACCGGGAAAAGCCGAAAGACCCAAACAATCTATGAAAGTATCTTAGGTTTTAGGGATGAAGTTTTCATACAGTATATTGGTAAGGAAGAGGTTATATGTTTGAAGATTAGGCTTGCTATTAACAGGAACCAAAAGGTCAATACATTGGATTGGCCAGGAGGGTTTCGGATGATAACCAGTTCAGATCAGAAAGTAAGACTTTGGGAGAAATGTTTTTTTGCAAAGGGTTACCCTAAAGTGATGGTTTCCACTGTTATGCTGGAAATGGCTAATAGGAGGGAGAAGAGAGAAATTCTCCCATTATTAAAAACTACTTTTAATACAGGATCAGAAATGTTCAACCATAGCACCACCTTGACAAAGAGCCACCACCTAGATTTTGTAACCGAATATTGGTTAGAAGACATGAGAGATGTGTTGAGGAAGAACTGGTCTATTTTTTCCTGATTTAGTGATGTTTTGGACAAAATTGGGAACAGACCAGTCATGGTTTACCAGAGAGGCAGATCTATAAAAAACTTTTTGGAACAAGACACTTATCAGAGTGGGTTCTTCAGTAACAAAAAAAAGGCACCCAGAGATGTGGCTTTTTGTTTTGGTGGGTGATCAGATAGTGGTAAATGGAATAACAATCAGAACCAAGTTCCACTGTAACTGTAATACACAGGGGCAGTGTATTTAGCAGTTTGACAGAAATGTAATGGTTTTTATGTGTGTAAAACCCAAAGAAAGTTAAGGGAGAGAATAAATGGACATGTTTTGGACATAAGGAAGAAGAATTCAAAAAATTCTTTGGCCAAACACATGACAGCTTACCCTGACCACAATTTTTTATTTGTTTTAGATCACATTGCCAACAATCCTGGGGTGGACCAAGGAAAGATCTGATTGAGGAGGGGAGTTGCAATGGCAACTCATATTAATGCCATGGTGCCCCCTGGTTTAAATGAACATATCACAATTGATGCTTACTTAAGTTGAAGTCTTATATAGTTTAAACTTGGTATTGTTTATTTTTTTATTTATTATCTTAAGATTATTTTCATTGTCTTGATTATGTCTGTTTTATAATTGGTTGTTTATAGTCAAGTGACACCCAGGGTGGGATATTTAAATGTTCACATAGGCTTGATTTGTGATTCTGAAGAAGTCTGACTTTACAGACAAAAGCGCTTAATCTTGTAATATAATATAGCAGTGCATTAAAGTTTTCCTGGTTGTGTGTGACCCGTCTTTGGCTGTCTTCTTGGATTGGATATAGTTAGAGATTGTTTGAAGTCTTGCTATTAACAGGGTTGATCTGAGGTCAAGATGAAGTGATTTGGCTTTAATCAACAGGGAGCAATGGTATTCTATTTTTGGGGTTAGGGTGATAAAATGACAAATGTTATTGTTGCATGTAATGTTCAGGGCTTTTAGATGCTGATGACACATTGTTCACACCACCAGTTGGCCAGCCTTCTATGCAAAAATGTGAGGTGACACAAACACTGAAAGCCAACACACTAATGGAAAATAAAATACCAATAACAAATAAATACAGAACTAAAGCTTTTTGCATCAATCATACCTGGAAGAAACATTCTGGGTAACAATTAGTCCAACAAACAACATAAAGCAAAAAAGCTTCAATATTCATTATGCATGGCTTCAGACATTAAGTAACAGCATAGCCAATGTACATTTTTTAAATATCCATATGAATGTTTCCAAAATGGAGAATCAAAGCAGATACTCCTAAGGATGCTTACATTAAATATTATAAAGAAGCCTGGCCTAGTCTCAAGTCTTTTGTTTGTGGATAACCAAAATCAGCACATGGTGTCTAACAGAGGTGGATAGGTGCCCTCAAAATAGATGAAGCCTGAGAATGAGTTCTACACCACAACTCCAAACTATTAAGATACATCTAAATCACATGAACATAATCAGCAGCATTGTGGTCATACATCCAGAAACTTCCCTTCACCCATCCCCTCGTGCAGAGACAAAGTGTGCAGTGCTGACTAGATTATGTCTTTTCAATTTTTGATAGTGCCAGTCTAGAGGGGTTGGAGGATGACATAATGGTTAAGGTATTTACCTTAAAGACACAAGGTGCATGGTTTGATTGTCACATGGGGTAACTGGCTAGGCTTCAAATGGCTCAAAAGGGCAACTAGCCTAATACTAATCTATGAACCTAATCTATGAATCTAGATATATGCCTTAGGGAGGTCTAAGCAATTAATGCTCTCTCCTGTTCACTAGCTGAGGGAGTTTCATATAAGACTCATTTTTGCCTAATCACTTTAATAAAAACAGTGTCACTCCAGAAATTAGGTGCAATACAAAATTAGAGAGAGAAGCCAAAGGGTATAGCCTCAGGAAAAATACCTGCTCTCTCACAACTTAAGAATGCAGAGCACAGAAAGTAGTGCTACCACCTTAGCTGTGCCTCTGTTGCTCCTGCATATCACTGTCTCAAAAAAGAAGAAAAGATCAAACGGTTCCATTACAAAAATGTGGACAAAAGAGGAAATCATGGTTGATCCACACTGGTGAAAATACAATAGCATCCCTAATTCAGTGTTAGTGGGTTACACCATATCATGTCCAATAAGCAAATCTTGACTTTAAAATCTATAATCTGTTTAACCACTGGTACAGCTACTTTTCGTGGGCTCTGAGGTCCCCACATCTTCTTCCCTTCTAACGAGCCTTTCAGAGATCAAAAGATAAGCATAATTAACAATTCATGTAATAGCCCTAATAAGACGATGGCATGAATTGCAAGAACTGAGATACATTTTGTACTTCACTAGAAAAAATGGTCTCCAAACATATACGTTTTAAGTTTCTGATGTATCATGAAAATATAGAAAGTGATTTGCATTAAGAATTATCTAGCATTTCTTCTTATATAATTGCCATTTTAAAATGAAATATGAGAGAGTAACAATCTGAGAGAATAATAAATTCTGAATAAAGGAACACGAAGGCTTCTTGCTACTTCTAATGTCAGGGAATGGTATGTACCCAAGATCTCCCAGAAAATGAAAATAACTACATCCTGCTAAATGATGGTCCATAACTGTTAGCAAAGTTTCAAAGAACTTGTTAAAAGAAATAATGTTATTTTGACAGTTGTGCTGATAGTTGCATTACATATGTGTCACAGAGGTACTTTTGGGAGATGCTTCTGGAGTCCTATTGGTGTAGCTTAATAATAAAAAGTTAGGTAGGTTTTAGCAGGTTGTACATTAAAAAGCACTTAATTCATGTGTTGTCCATACATTTTGCTTCACTGTTACACAATCACGGTTTCCTTTTCTCTTTCTATGAATGTGGAATGAATTTATAGAAATGGGTTTGTATGTGTACATCTTTAATCAGTAAATAGGTTATATGTAGTGCATGATGTGGCTGAAATGAATGACTTTTCTGAGTGGTGAAAAATGCCCATGTCATTGTACTCTATAAACAGATTGTTGAAGCTGTGCATTTGCTTGTGGGTTGTCATTATACTTAGTGATTTTGGGACTTGGTTTCCAGTAGATTGTTTCCATTTTAAAAGTCCAATGTATAACAAGAAAGCTGGGATTATAAATACAGAGATGGAACAAAAGTGAGCTCTGATAATGCATGTTAACAACTGCTTGGATCAAAATTTGACTTTTACCATAAGTATTCAAGTTCCCCCTGAAGCCTCTTTTTTTGTGGGAAGGATGTATGGAAAATGTGTTCATGATCAGTTGTTTTAGAGCAATGTTTTTTCCAAACGATCATGCATCATGTACTAATAGGGAAGCATGAGCAACAACTGGATCATTAGGCTCAAATGATGCACTACAGTGTCTATCTTGCTTGTTGGTTAGAATAATGACTACATTTTTTCTTGTTATTTTTTAATGGATAAGTGAAGTAGATCTTTTTGAAAATGTTTCAGCCATGACCTGGGCCCCAAAGGCAAGTGTGATTACTTTCTGAGTGGAGAATTTAGAGTCAGACAGCTTGTTTTGGGGAAGTGATACGACACCAGAGTACTCTGATACTCGTAGATGCTCAAACACATAAGGAGATGGAATTACAAGGAACAAGCCTAAGTAGGTCAGGAGTGCAATAATACAGACTGGCAATCTCTACCGATTGGTAGGACCACCTTGATTCCACCCACCCCCTCGTCCTTAGGATAGAAGACTAATTACTTGGCCACTTCCTTTCACTGATCCCTGCCAGCTCTCTAATGCAAGGAATGCTAGTCGAACCACAATTGTCATTTATATGATTGGGAGCACAAACCTCGTGTCATGGGCCAGCAGTAGTATAACTGCAGACACAGACAATAAAAATTAGGAAAGGCTAGGAAAGCGTGGACTTACATAATATAAAAAGATGCCATCGTAAAAAATGATACTTTAAACTGAATGCTTCTGTTCCTACATGAACACTCAACTGCATTAACTATAAATGCTGTCAATTTGCAGTCTAGTTAGGATGGGTGCCTTCTCTAGCAGTAAGGTCCAGGTACTGTAACTTCATTCATCAAGCATTTTAATTTAGAAATGGCTGGTTAATTTTGACTGGCCCTAAACCAGACTGTTCACTATTCATTTTTTGTGGTCATCCTCTTTTTCAGTGGATCATATGCAGGGCTGTCTTGTGGTACATTTTTTTACTATTATTATTTACAGCTTGTTTACTTGGTTAGTCCCACTAGGCCAATGGCCTCTTTTTAGGAGAGAAATGAGGTGGTAATCATATTAACTAGGCAAAATGTGGCCTGGGCATTCGGGAATTTATCTTACTCTTTGGAGCTGCTAGATGGTGCTGGAGAGATCCTACCACAGCAAGGAAGAGGCCTGAGAGAAGCAGCTGCATGGAGGACAGAAAAGCTATGGAGAGGTGGAGAATGACAATTTGGAGAAAAATGTGTTCTGTATGAAGCTTCAGAATGTAAACAAAGATTCCTTTGTGGGGGATGTTACAAATGAGCAGTGTTTAGCTGTTTTCTTGAAGAAAGAATAAGTGATTCTGTGGAAGTGGTGCATATAACAGAACTGGAATCAGGATGGCTGGGAGATTATGTTCTGTTAAAAATAATCTAGCAGGATGATCCAGGTAACAGTTCTGCTGTTTCATGAAATGTCCAATAACTTTTTTGGAAGTGCTGAGGATATGGAAAAAGGAACCAGGTGAAGTGGCAGCAGAGAATAAAGCATGTTAAAACGTAGCAGTGGCAGAAAGTAAAATAGGAAAGCCACAACAAACTGAGAAGAGGTCTGGTTTTGTGTCAGCAGACAATGCAGTTACTAAAACATATGCAGCATTGACAACAGGCAAAAAAGGACAGCAGCAACAAACTATAAGTAAAACTGTTTTTTAAAAGATAAGAAGACAAACTGAGAATAAGAACAAAACAAATGACACTGTAATAGGCAGATATGTATGGGACAGTTTGGTAAATGTTCTGGGTTTTAAATCTCAAGAAATGCAATCTTTTATGCATACTGGTACAGACTTTTGGTGACTTAATTAATATCTGAAACTGATGGACTGATGATAACATTTCTGGAACTGTGCAACAAAAAGGATATTTATCTGTGGAACCATTATTTGTTTTCTGGTAGTAGCTTAAATGTCAGAAAATGTTACTTTTCAGTTTAGAAGTGATGAACTGGAAGAAGATGTTAAAAAATTAATGCAGGGTCTGTGTGAAACTGTTTATAATATTATGAAAGAGATGAGAAAAATGTATGGAATGGAGGGTGGAAGTTGGAAATTATTTTGAAATGTGAAAATGACATGATGTAACATTTGCAAAGTGTTATTTTTGTAGCTGGTCATAGAGGGACATTAAGATATGCTGGTCAGCTGTTTCTTTTCTGGGGATTTTTCCTCATTTAATTAATGATTTAACAAGGTACAATGTAGCCTGTGTGGGGAGAAAGATGCAGGTTGTGTAAAAAAAGGGACACTTTTGGATGGATTGTCAAGGAAAAACAAATAATGAAAAAGAAGGGGAAAGGAAAGAAAACATGCACAAGGAAGGACAACAAGAGGCTGGAGGAAGGGGTGAATTAGGTGAAGAAGCAGTAGAAGAAGAAAAAAACATGGAGGGGAAAATGAGGAGAGAGACCGTGCAAGCAGGAAGAGAGGTTACACACAAAATCACACTGTAAAATATAATAATGAATTTCAATTTCTACTCCCTACCACATACTCACATACTAACACTACAGTAGTGGGTTCCTCTTTCTACCCAATCTCCCTGTCTCTCACTAACACACACACACACACACACACACACACACACACACACACACACACACACACACACACACACACACACACACACACACACATCTTATCTTCTCAATGGAACAGCATGAAAATCCACATTCTAAGAAAATTCATCTGGCCAGTGGAGGATTGTTTATCTTTGGGCTGTTTTCAAACAATAGGCTTCTTGCACACATTTTTAGGGCCATGCATACATGTATGTATTCTTTGATTCACCTTCCTAATCATATTGAATTAAATCCCTTGTATAATACAGTTCCACTTGTTTGACTGTGTTTTAAATGTGTAGTTTTGAGCATTTTTCTACTAAGCAATGAAACACACTGGATGAATCAATAACGAAAAAAAACTACCCATTTCAAAAAGAATTCAACTATAAAAAGCCACTCAAACTTTTGTCATTACAATCCACTAATATCACTCAACAAGCACAATCTCTGCAAAAGTAAAAGTCGTCCAAATAATTCCACATTAAAGAGATCTATAACTATTGAAGAGGTTGCTACTGGCAAACAACATTACATTTCAATGTTTCATCTGCAAATTCAGTGCCTACTGCCCTTGAAGAATTAATCTCCTATGTTACCTTGAAAAAATTGGTAAGCTGGCAATATTGCAATAGGGAATAACTGACAAACCAACAACAAGTTCATAGTTACTAGGCATCTCATGCAAAGGAAGAGACACTCAAGAGTGTAAAACCCCTATCCCCCTTAAAATGCACCAAGTAATTGTCAATCAAAAGGTCACTGCAATATCAGCACTCCATCTGCATGGTGTAGGAGTAGAGTCCACAGCCTTTCTGCACCAAAGGCAAGTATGCTACTAACACTGCTTTCAAATTCTACAACACAAAAAGTGACTGCCATCTGATAAACAAAACAGTTACACATTGAATACAGACTTATCTTGAGCAGCAGTAAACGTATCTTCCCTTGAAACTCAGAATTCCATTAAAATGCACTGAAACTCATAATTTCCTGAAAATGTACTCAAACTCACAATTCTGTCAGAAGTCTGATAGTCAATGTAGAGGATTCAGGATCTTGTCTCCAGTGAAGCTCACAATTCCTTCAGCAATCTGATAGTTGGTGTAGAGGATTCAGGCTTTTGTCTCCTGTAACTAAGTTACAGGGTTAAGTCTCATCAAGTTAATTGACTAGCATGCCCTCCCCCACTAACAAGAGCATTACATACCATACCATACCTCTCAACTTCTTAGCATAAGAAATCTGTACAAAGGATAAAATAATATGGGGACAAAGACCCCAAAATAGGGAAATAATTTAAATATTGCTTTTATAAACAGAAAGTTGCTAGACTAACAGCATTTGTCTTAGCATGCATTTTCTAAAGGAAATGAAGTCTGAAATTCAAATGTATGACATTATTTAGCTATTTCAATTCTCAGTCATTTGCCAGAAAACCAAAAATTTTGAGGAATAGGCCAAAAATATGAGGCAAAAATCAGGACATTCTGCAAAAATCTGGACACCTGAGAGGTACGCATACATCTCAACCTCTTAGTGCAAAAAATCTGGAAAAAAACTGAAATAATGGGGATACAGTGGCCCAAATTAGGGATAGATTTTAAATATTGCTCTTTTTAACTTAAAAAGTTACTAGAATAACAGGATTTGTGTTAGCATGTATTTTCTGAAGGATATGTAGTCTGAAAATCATATATGTCATTATTTAGTGACTTCAGTCTTCCTTGATTTGCCAGAAAACCACATATTTTATGAGAATCAGACCAAAACTATGAGGCTAAATCTGGACATTTGAGAGGTATGTTAAACACACACACACACACACACACACACACACACACACACACACACACACACACACACACACACACACACACACACACACTAAACAAAACATATGAACCAATGAAGTTGCTTTATTCTCCCCAACTGTAAACCAGGGGTTAGACACAATCTTAAAGAACAACCCTTCTGCAAGGCTACTATTACCTACCATTATCAACTCTGTTTTCACAGCTAACAAGAGAGCAAACCTTTTAAAATATTTTACTATAATCTGCTCCCCCAACTGTACAGCAGCAATACAAAAAGTAATGTCTATTGAACCTTGTGCACTTCAATATATTTTGCTAATGAGTCCTGTATAGCTAAAAGGATATGTCATTCTCTTTTCAGCTATTATACTGCTGAGTTCCATTTCATATTACACTTCCTACCACAGTTCACACAACAGCACTACACACAATGCCAGTAAAAGTCACATTCTAGAAAAATTGCAGTGCATTTTTTTACTTTAGATATGATTTATGATAACTTGGTACAGATTTTTTTTCTGGACATGTATCACATCATGCACTCAGAATAGATTAGTTATACTCACACCTTAAAGAAGATTAAAACAATGCATGGTTCACAGCACCTTATTCTAGCAATGTAAGTATATTGGTAGTCCATACCAACAAGGGGTTGTATCTCTTGAAATATTTTAACATCTTCATTTGAATTTTTCTGTGCAACAAGTGTGCTTATTCTGATATAAACTACATGCATCCAGTGCTTTTATAGGTTCATAAGTTCATAGGTGTGTACTAGGCTAATGGCCCTGGAGTCTTTACAGGCCTAGCCCATAGGATTGCCCTGGCATCGTACCACCTGACCTTAGTTCCCAGTGCTTCTGTCGAGTAGAGCCACAGGAGTGATCCCCGGGGTGAATTTTCTATTTCCCATCCACTCATCAATATTTCTTTTGAAGAGGGCCAGTGAGGTGCTTTGCTTGACATGTATGGGAAGTTTATTCCATAGCATGAGCAGTCAATGGGTTATGAACCTGTCCCTCCATCATGTTCTGTTGATTGTGGTAATGAGGCTGAGGTCTATGGAGCATGTGATGCAGAAGGATTGGGATTTCTTTAGATGTAGCATTTCTAACAGAGCTGGGTCAGACATGGGTTTGTAAGTCAAGCAGAAATCACCTCTAAGTAGGCAATATGAGATAGAGAATAGTTGGTGTTTTTTTTTAGTCTGTCCATATAGGACAAGTGTTTAAGGCCTAGGAACCTCTTTGTGAGGTACTTTTGCGGCCTATCCAGTTGTTGCAGGTGTCTAGTGAGGTACATGCCAAATGAGGCATTGTACTCAATGATTGGCCTAATGAGGGAAGAGTAGAGGGAGACAATGACCTCTTTTTTTCCTGTATGCAAAACTCTTAGTAATGAGATGTGCCACATAGAAGGACTTTCTGACCACAGTGGCAATGTGATGGTCAAAAGAGAGGTTGTTGTCAACCTGTGTTCACAGATCTCTTATAATGCCTTTTGTGTTCAGTGGACTACCATCGATGTGGTAATACAAGGGAACAAGGTTTTTCCCAAGGGGGATGATGACACATTTTTTGGCATTTAGCTTAAGACCATGGTTCTGACACCAGTCATTGGTCACAGTGAGGCCTTTCTGTAGGATATCAACATCACTTGGGGAGTTAATAATAGCTCCCAACTTGCAATCGTCTGCAAACTTTGTCAGCCAGAGTCCCTTCATGTTGGCCTGGACTTCAGAGAAGTAGATACCAAACAGGAGAGGAACCAGGACAGAACCCTGTGAGACTCCACTCGTGACTGGTCGGCAGTCTGACTTGGAGTCAGCTACTTTCACACTGTGGGTTCTATCTGTAAGCCATTTTGCAACCCACCTAGTGATTATAGGGGTTGATGCCTAGCGTAGTAAGTTTTTCTATGATTCCTGAGTGGAAATAATGATTGAGAAGGTCACTTAAAAAACAATCAGTAAAAACAAAAATGAAAACTCCAGCAAAGCTAGAACTTCCACTGAGTGATCTCCCAAACCTCTTGTATCAGAGGCACATGGGATATATGCAAATGAACCTTATGAACATCAAGTGTTTCAGCTCTGTTTCGTTGTTTTAATGGACAATTTCAGGCCAATAAAGTCAAACCCCACTAGCTGTGGATATGCATATTTCGGCCTTGTTCTAACCTCATCAGCACAGCACAAGCAGAGTGTTTGACTAAGCATGGGAAACACAGGGCTACTATACCCAGCTGATGTCCATTATTATTAGGGTCACTGCAAAAATATCCCAAACAACAAACTAAAACAGTGAGTGAGAAGGTTACTTAAAAACCAATCAGTAAAAACAAAAATGAAAATGCCAGCAAAGCTAGAACTTCCACTGAGTGATCTTCCAAACCTCTTGTATCAGAGGCACATGGGATATATGCAAATGAACCTTATGAACATCAGGTGTTTCAGCTCAATGGCAATTCTGAATGTCCATGACTTGCTTTGTCATTTTAATGGACAATTTCAGGCCAATAAAGTCAAACACCACTAGCTGTGGATATGCATATTTCGGCCTTGTTCTAACCTCATCAGCACAGCACAAGCAGAGTGTTTGACTAAGCATGAGAAACACAGGGCTACTATACCCAGCTGATGTCCATTATTATTAGGGTCACTGCAAAAATATCCCAAACAACAAACTAAAACAATGAGTGAGAAGGTCACTGAAAAAACAATCAATAAAAACAAAAATGAAAACTCCAGCAAAGCTAGAACTTCCACTGCGTGACCTCCCAAATCTCTTGTATCAGAGGCACATGGAATATATGCAAATTACCCTATGAACATCAGGTGTTTCAGCTCAATGGCAATTCTGAATGCCCATGACTTGTTTTGTCGTTTTAATGGACAATTTCAGCTCAATAATGCCAAACCCCACTAGCTGTGGATATGCATATTTCGGCCTTGTTATGACCTCGTCAGCACAGCACAAGCAGAGTGTTTGACTAAGCATGCGCCTCTGATACAAAAGGTTTGGGAGGTCACTCAGTGGAAGTTCTAGCTTTGCTGAAGTTTTCATTTTTGTTTTTACTGATTGGTTTTTAAGTGACCTTCTCACTCATTGTTTTAGTTTGTTGTTTGGGATATTTTTGCAGTGACCCTAATGATAATGGACATCAGCTGGGTATAGCAGCCCTGTGTTTCTAATGCTTAATCAAATACTCTGCTTGTGCTGTGCTGACAAGATCATAACAATGCCAAAATATGCATATCCACAGCTAGTGGGGTTTGGTTGTATTGGCCTGACATTGTCCATTAAAACGACGAAACAAGTCATGGGCATTCAGAATTGCCATTGAGCTGAAACACCTGATGTTCATAAGGTTCATTTGCATATATCCCATGTGCCTCTGATACAAGAGGTTTGGGAGGTTATTCATTGTAAGATCTAGCTTTGCTAGAGTTTTTGTTTTTGTTTTTACTTATTGGTTTTTAAGTGACCTTCTCACTCATTGTTTTAGTTTGTTGGTTGGGATATTTTTGCAGTGACCCTAATGATAATGGACATCAGCTGGGTACAACAGCCCTGTGTTTGTAATGCTTAATAAACATTCTGCTTGTGTTGTGCTGACAAGGTCATAACAAGGCCAAAATATGCATATCCACAGCTAGTGGCGTTTGCCTTTATTATCCTGAAATTGTCCATTAAAACGACGAAACAAGTCATGGGCATTCAGAATTGTCATTGAGCTGAAACATCTGATGTTCATAAGGCTCATTTGCATATATCCCATGTGCCTCTAATACAAGAGGTTTGGGAGGTCACTCAGTGGAAGTTCTAGCTTTGCTGGAGTTTTCATTTTTGTTTTTACTGATTCCTGAGTGGGGAATGGTATCAAAGGCTCTGACCAGATCCAGGTAGGCTGTATGAGCCACCTTGCCTTCATCCACAGCTCTGATGACTGACTCAGAGAAGTCGACCAAGTTGAGCAGGCATGATACACTTTACAAAACCAAACTGTGCAGGATCCAGAGTTTGGAGATTACCTATATCCTTGTTTATTAGGTCCATGATGATGCGTTCCATAGCTTTGCATATCAGACTCATCAGGATAATGGGGCAATAGTTCCCAGGGTCTGTAATCACTCCTCCTTTGTGGAGAAGGATGACTGTAGCAGTGCACCATTTGGTAGGGACAAAGCCTGAGGTGAAGCTGTGTTTGAAAAGGGCACACAGGTGAGGTGCCAGTTCACTCTGTAGTTCATGTAAAACACAGCTAGGGATATTGTCAGGTCCCATAGGAGCAGTATTCTTGGCATTGGATAGTGCTGTTTTAACCTGTGCAGCAGTAATACTGGCTGCCTGGCAATCTACTGGGGTAGAGCTGGCACTGAAACTGTCGACCAGTATATTGGCAATATCTGTTGGCTCGGTATAGGAGGTACTATTGTGCAGTATCTCAGAGAAAATCTGGGTGTTGCAGAGGAGATTCTTTACATAACTATAGAAGGCCTTGTGGTTGTCTTTACTATCTGCTGCAATTCTGTTTTCATAGCTAGCTTTAGAGGATTTGATGAGGGATCTCAACTTTTTGTTGAGGCTGATAAGGGAGTTTTTCCAGTCTTGGGACTTCACCTTATAATGCATCAGTTTTCTCCTTCTGTTGTAGAGTTTGTTTATTGCAGAGGACCACCAGATTGGCTTCCTTTTCTTGGAGGAGAGCGTCTTGGTTCTATTAGGTATGGCAAGATCCATGCATTTGTGTACGTGTTCGTACAGTGCATTGGTGTATGATTCGGCAGTCATGCAACTATTCTCCATTTGCATGGGTGCCGTGAAGTTAGCCACCTCTGCTTTTAGGAGCCCAAAGTTAGCTTTGGAGAAGTTTTTCATGGTGGTTACCTTTGTGTGGGGGTGGGAGGGATGTGGATTTCCAAGGTGATTAGTTTGTGGTTGGACATAACTATGGAGGAGTTGACTATTGGTGTAGAGCAACGGTTGCCCATGTTAGTAATGACCAGGTTGAGGATGTTGCTACCTCTAGTGGGAGTAAGAACGAGCTGGTCCAGGGCATTAGAATTAATGAATTCCAGGAAATGTTGGGCTAGTGTATTGGTATATGAGTTGTTTTTCCAGTTAATGGAGGGGTAGTTGAAGTCACCCAGTATGACAGTGTTAGGTTGGACCCTAATATTCTCCAGGGTTCTTAGGAATGTGGAGTGTGAGTCTTGGGACATGGTTGGGGACCTATCGCAGGCTATGACCTGAATTGCTGTCTTACTCAATGTTAGCTGCACCTGAAGTATCTCAGATGCGTTATTTTGGGCTACCAGTCTGGAGGTGTGCGCATCCTTTATGAATATGGAAAAAACACTGCCTTTGGAGCTTCGGTCCAAGTTTTGGGGCTGAAAGGTGTGGAATAATTTACAGCTTGGTAGTGCAGGGTGCTTTCTGCCACCTTGAACCAGGTCTCTGTTACAGCACAAATGTCAATGTTCTCCATTTTAAGGAGTACTTTGAGCGAGTGCATTTTGAGATTTAGACTTGTAGCACTGAGCAGCATAACAGTCAGATTGCATTTGTTTGTAGCTGTTACGGTGGCAATTTGGTCTTTGGAACACAGCCTAAGAAAGACACTATAGAGGTGGCAAGAGCCTTGACCAGTATCCAGAAACCCAGGGGTGACAGATGCAGGCCATCTCTGGCAAAATATCAAGGTCTGTCAGTCATGTCATCACAGGCAGACTGATACTGGATCCCCTTAGAATGACACCAGAAACTTAGCCAGTTGTTGAAATCAATCATTTTCTGCATGTACTGTGGTATCATTCTGAGTGATGGTAGGATGCTGCACAGGGGTAGGGTCATACCCGTCTGGGCTACAGTATCAGAGAGCTCCTTCATGTCTCTTTTCATGTAGTCCAGGGAGGTACGTCTCAGGTTATTCACACCCACATGTACAATGCCAGAGTCATATTTATACCTGTTGTTGAGGGACCTGAGTGTGTGTGTTATGTGGTGGATCCTGGCACCTGACAGGCAGCTGACTGTTACTATCTCCTTATTCAACCTAGTGAGTGGGACATCAGTGTGCCTCACTATCGAGTCACCTATGACTAGTGTGTTGGGCATGCTGTTTTGCCTTAGGGGCTTTGGTTGCGTGGCACACTGTTTAGGAGAGTTATGTGTCTCGTGATTAGTGTTGTGTTGTGGTGGTAAAGTGTGTTTCTGCTTTGAAGGTACCTGCTGTTTGGGTAGATTTTTATTGAGAGCCTCCGCGAAGGTGGATGTGTGGTTTGTGTTTTTATGAGAAGGCATTGCTGGTGTATGTCCTGGAGGGTATGTGTTCCATGTGGTGTGGTGCAAGTGCTCACCTTCTCATCTTGACCAGCTATTCCCGACTTGTCTGGAGAGTGTGTGGCTTCCAATTTGGATATATGTGCATTTCTCGCAAGTCTGAGTGTTGGGCGAGAAGAGGGTTGTCAGTGTACATGAAGCAGTTCCTACATTGCCACAGGATGCCCAAGTTCACCAGGTTAATAGGAGAAAGCACAGGGAACTGACCTTTAGACATGCCTGGAGGGGTGGGCATTAATAATAAGTACTGGACCTGTTTCCTTGTAGAATGTTTAGTGCTGGTAGCACTTTTGTGTGCTACAATAAGCTGAAACACTTCTCCAATATGTGGAGGGATCATGTGCAATTTATGTGACTTGAAAAAAATATCTTTGGACTCTCAGATTCTAATGGATGAAAAATTACAACAGGGATGTAGTCTTCGTACAAATAAAAATTCTGAAAGCCAAAACATAGGTTGTGTCTTCATCAGTCTTAAGATATATCACAATGGAATAGTTTTTGAAGTTTGCACATTGTCTGTCCCTTAAAATAAGCCCCTTATAATAAAATACACTAATTGTGATGATGAGGAAGTCATATGAATTGAGCCTCCCAGCCAATTATGCTACTCTTTCTGTCCCCGCTGAGGGCAAGTGTTAGAAGAGATGGGCCACAATTAGGCACCTACCAGAGAGATGTTTCAAGGATTTTTCACTTTTTGCTGCACTCCATCCCTGGACATGGCCAGACACATTTCAGCTTAAACAAACAAAATATTACCATCACCATAACTACCAGCTCAGTCTAACCACTTTATAACTGGGTACACTTATGATGTTTAATTGTCATTAATGCAAAGAAATTCTGCCCATAGTAATGGACTTTAGGTTGCTGTTACCTTGTTTTTTTGTATGCACACTTTCCTTCACAATCCAGATCCATAATTATTTTGTTGTGATCTGATTACCATATGTCAGATGATTTCATCTCCTCCATCTTCTTGCCTTGGTACAACTCTATCACTCAGATCACTTTAAAGATTTTCTGCCTTTACAAATATCCTCCAACTCATTAAACACACACACACACACACACACACACACACACACACACACACACACACACACACACACACACACACACACACACACACACACTTACTTTACTTCTCAATGGAACAGCAAGTTTAAAGTCCACGTGTAAGTGTAGACTGTATTTACATCTGTGTTGACATGCATGTGACACATGCATGGTCCTTCTTAAAGGCGAAGATGCTGCCAACTGCAGAGTGAAGAAGTTCTTTTATATTTTAATTGTTGAAGCCTCATGGCAAACTTGCAGCTGTAAAAGTGGGAGGGTGTTCACCCCTCCTTGTCATATGGTTCCAGTGCCCTTGTCTGGACTGTCTGTGTTATGTAACAAGCCAGTGAAAATACTAGATGGAACATTGGTAAGGATAGCTGTGAGAAAGAGAGAATGTGTTTATAGAATTATAGCATTATATGCATATATATTTAGCAAGGAGAGAGAATTTGTTTTATCAAAAATTATACTACCTGGTGATTAACATTAAAGAGGGAGAATTAAATTATGTTAATTATTTCAAATCTCTTTAAATATTTGAATTGCACTTAGTGACTTGTGTGGTAATAATACATTGTACTTTTCTGCTCTGATCCATCTGTTTACATTTTTAAGTTTGTTCAGGGACCTTAGTCTTGTTTATTAACAGTTGTGGGAAGATTATGTTTCTGCATGATTCTGCACTTCAATTTCCACAAGTAGAATTACTTGTAAAAGCTATCCATTTGTATTTTAAATCCTGCTGGACCATAGTCTTGTAGTTTAACTCACAGTGGTAGCAGAAATGTATAATCCTGTCAGATTTTGAGCCTTAGTCATTTATTACTGCATTTTTCCATAAACGGTGTTACTGGTAAATTGCTGCATAGTCTGGTACCTTAAACTGTAGTAGAATGCCAATAGTGAGAGAATTGTCACTGCTCCAGTGCTTTTATATTCTGTTTATCTTTTGTCTGGTTAAATTTGCATTCTGTGTCTGCCCCATCCCCCACTAACACATCAGGCTAAAGTTTCTGAAAGAGCTCCAATATTCTCTTTATTTGACTGTATGCCTCTCTATCTAGTTTTTTTTTACAAGAACCCCCACCATTATTGCTGTGTCTGTGGCCTCTACCCCTTGTGATACTCTGATTTTCAAAGTCCCTCCAAGCTATTTCTCTACTTTTCCCACCCATTGTTTTTATAGATACATGATACTGAGTGCCCTCCCACCAAACCATTATTGCTCTTGAGTAAACCTCATTTACTACATATTGTCTCCTGCTCATTTCTCATGAGTTCATCAAAACATGGAGACCTAACCTGCATTCAGGAAGTGTTTTACATGTATACAATGCCATCTAGGCAAAGTTAAATTCATTTGATTGCTAAATCTCATTGAGTGATCACTGCTGTTTCCTGCTTTTATATGGGCATTTCACTGTTATTTTTTTTTTTTTTTGTTGTAAAAAAAAAGTTGCTGTTCCTCATACTATTACTGCTGAAGCCTGTCTGAAATTGCCTTAAGCAAGACTTTTCCAGCTATTTGTTTAAGTGGTTTATGGTAGCATTGTACTTGTGGGTCTCTTTTACTAGGTTTTTACATTAGGAGGACTTAGTTTATTCATCTTGTGGTAGGACTTGTTTGCATGGTCTATCTGAATTAGAAAATACACAAAAGGACTCCTAGTGTAGTCATTTTATGGGGCAGAGGGCTCATTAGTTTTGTGTTTTTTTTTTCTGTTCTGCTATAAATTTTACACATTTGCGTGGCTTAGCAGAACTCTGTACAGTAGCAAAAACCTAGAAAGAAAGGTTCATAAAACTATACCATGTAAAGCAACAATATAGTGCAAATACCTTGTGCACCAACAAGCTTAGAGCAGTTAGATGGGAGTCAAGTGGCAATACCAACATATTTAGTTTAATTCAGTATTGTGTAAACTTTTAAAGTTAATAGGATTTAGTACTATTTAGCATAATCTGATCCAATAAATCACCCTTAATAACCTTCTAACCCCAATACACCACCCCCTTGTAGCTCACAAATCCAAGGACTGGACAGTACGGATATGCAATTTTTCTAACTTTTCTGCAGCATACTTTAGTCTATATGTGTAGTTTCAACAACCTGATGTGCACTTGTATGCAAGGGTTTAGCCTCCAGTGATATTGTGTAATTACACCTCTCACATACTGTGTCTGCTTCTTTAAGGATTAAGTGGTTATCAGTAAACATGAGATAATTGCTACACTGTGCCAAGATGGGCATCTTGAGACAATGTAGCATTTATATCATGTTTACTGACAACCCCTTAATCCTTAAAGAAGCAGACACAGGATGTGAGAGGTGTGCTTACACTATATCACCAGAGGCTAAATTCTCACATACAAGTATACATCAGGTTGTCGAAACCACACACACAACACCCACTTCACATAGTACACAACTCACATATAGACAAAAGTATGCTGAGGCACTTAAAAGCAATCCTTCCTAAACAAGAAGGATTGCCTAGAATACCCACTGTCAAAGTTTTGCCTCAGCAAGCCCAAAGAAACTCAAATAAAAAACACCACCTAAAACCACACATACTGTCACTCTCAGAAGAGTCCCAAACACTAAGCTCCCAAGGCAAGCAGACACACTTCCCAGGACTCTCATCATAGGGGACTCCATTGTAAGACATACTGATGCCACTCTAACCAGGCTGAACAAGAAGAGAACTGTTAATTGCTTATCGAGAGCCAGAATCCACCAAATCATGCATGCAATGAAGTCATTATGCCACATGTATTAGTATGATTTCACCATAGTCTATGTAAGTGTAAATGACCTAAGCTGTACCTCACTGGACTATATGAAGAAAGACCTTTAGACTATGCATCTCAGGCTGGTATGAGCCTAACAGTGAGCATCATAGTCCCATCATTGAGGATAATGCCACAATATGAGCAAAAAAAAAAATGATTGATTTCAACAACTGGCCGTCTTTCTGTTGTCATTCTAAGGGGACACAATATTTGTCAGCTTAGGGGGACATGATTAACAGACCACATTGCTTTGCCAAGGAAGATCTGCAGCTCTTTCCTCTAGGCTTTTCAATACTGGCTAAAACTTTATACAACCCATAGTGCCTCTTTTAAGCAGTGCCAAATTGACAAACTTACCGACATAGTAAAATCAACTCAATAGAACCTCAATGTGTTACTGCTCAATGCCAGAAGCCTAAACAAAAAAACTATACTCCCTCCAAGCCTTCCTCACATTTGCGAATATAGACTTCTGTGCAGTTACCAAGACATAGTTTAAAGTGGCAGAGAGTACCCAAGTAGTGCAGGGTTTCAGTGCCTTCCACACTTTTAGTCTGGTAGCTGCATAGAAAAGGGCTAACCAAGGAGGTGTGTCAGTTTACATCAATAACAAGCATACCTTAGGGTAGCCAGACAGGATGACATGCTGGAGTTCCTCCACATGCAGGTCACCATGGGCAAAATCCCATACCATATCCTAGCCAGCTATAGGTCATCCTCCATTTCCCAAGAAGCTCACAGTGCAAACTTGGACCTACTGGAGACACTTACCATCCAGCCTAACACCACAGTCATGGGGAACTTTAATTACCCCTCTATAGACTGGGAACCCCACACAACCTCAAATCTACAAGCACAAAGATTCCTGGACTTCATAAATACAAACACCCTTGACCAAATAGTGAATGCACCTACTACAGGCACCACTATACTGGACCTTGTGCTTACAAATATGGGAGAACATTGCACCCCCACAATGTCCCATCATCCCTGGTAAGGTCTGACCATAAAGCTGACTCCTTTGAAATCAAAATCAACTCTGTAATCCCATTAAAGCCAGAAACAGTTAAGAATTATTCCAAGGCAAATTAGCTTTTATTACTAGATGGATTGTAAAAATTCAGGTCCCTCCAAACCCACAGAATACAGCCGCCTATCAGAAACTCTGCACAATCATGTCAATGGCAGTATAGAGGCTATTGTTCCTACCAGAAGTAAGCCCAGGACTAGCCCTAGAAACAAACCACCCTGGTGGCATCCCAAATTAAACAGGATATACATCAAAATAAAAAATATGGCAAAAATCAGGAAGCGTAATTCCCATAGCAATAGAAGGTCTCTCATCAAAGTAAATATGTGACTAGTAGAGCTAATTAGATCAAGTAAAGCCAACTTTGAAGTTAAGATAGCTGTGAAAGATAGCCATAAAGCCTTCTACATCTATGTCAGAAACCTCAAGGGCAGCACAAAGCAATGTGCTGAACTGGTGGTTAATGGTCCCACATTCACTGTGCCTGGTGATACAGCAAACTTGTTAGCAGACAAATTCGCTTCTAACTTTACCCCCTCTCACCCCCAACCATCCCCTCAAAAATACCCTCCAGCTATAACTAGGGAGCATGTACTAGCATCACTCATTAAAGCCAAGGATATGGCTTCAGCAGGCCCCAATAACATCTCAGGATGCCTCCTGACTAGTCTAAAATAAGGGTTCCTATCATGTAGTCGAACTTTTACAAGTTCGAACCACATATGGTCGAGACCATACGTTAAAATTTGTAAAAGTTCGAGCATTTGAATGGAAATCTCCATAAGCGGAGGTTTCCATTCACTTAAGCGATCTCGGAGTTGGTATATTTAAGTAGTGGGGGGTTTGAGGGGGTGCAGCACCCCATGTGGGGTGTGCAGGAGCAGTTGCCCCCCTGCTTACAACAAGTTATTGTTTTGTCCATTGTGTAGCTATTTTTTTTTTACATACTTGAACTTCTGTAACTTTGAACATAATGGTTCGACCATTAGGTGTTCGGAGTTACGGAACTTCGACTATGTAATATAGATCCAAAAATAAGACTTATCAGGACTCCTGCAGTCATTATTTAACTCTAGCCTTAAAATAGGCTTTGTACCACTTGAATGAAGGACTGAAACAGTCATCCCCCTTCATAAGGGAGGACTTTAAACAGATCCTGGAAATTTCAGACCCATTTGTCTGATTAGCCTTATTTTCAAAGCCATGGAAAGAATTATCATGGAAATTGTTAATAAGGATATAGGAGACCTCCAGACACTTGATCCAACCCAGATTGGTTTTGTCAAAGGTCATGTTTACTGAATCTGGTGGACTTCTTTGAAAAGGTCACTAAGGCAATGGATGAGGGGAAAATGGTGCATACTGCCTATCTAGATCTGGCTAAAGCATTTGATACAATACCCCATTCGATCATTGTCAACAAACTTGTTGAACTAGATATAAACCCCTGTATAACACTCTGAATAGTTAGCTTGATAGGACCCAGTAGGTTAGAATCGGTGAGGCCACCCACACATAGAGGCAGGTCACCAGTGGAGTCCCCCAGGGCTCTATGCCGGGCCCAATCCTGTTTGGCATCTACTTCCCCAATGCTGAAGCGAGTGTCAAAGGTCTTTGCCTGGCCAAGTTTGCAGTTGATTGCAAACTGGGAGCAGTTTTTGAATCCTTCCAAGATGAGAAAACCCTCCAGGAAGGTCTAATATGGACAAATGCTTGGTGCCAAAGCCATGACTTAAAACTCCTTACCAAGAAATGCTTTACAGTACCTTTTGGGAAGTTTGCCATCCTGGGTAACTATGACATCAATAAAACACACTTAAAAGTTGATTCACTAGTCAGGGATCTGGGAACTCATGTAGATAGTAACCTAGCCTTCAACCACCATGTGTCCAAGGTAGTAAGAAAATCCTTCTATGTTGCTCAATTTATAAACAAAGGCATGGCATCTAGGTCCAGAAAGGTCATCATACCACTATACTTGGCCCTCATCAAAGCCATCATAGAGTATAATGCCCACTTTTGTATGTAACTGACCAGACACATGCAGCAACTATAATGTTCACAAATGTTCCTTACAAAAAGAATATAGGGAGTTGACAGAATATCCTAGACTGATCATCTCAAAGCCCTATCTCTTTTTTCGGTATACTATAGACTTCTGAGAGGTGATCTTTGCCTGGCCTATAGATCATCTTGTTCCCTGTTTTGATGAACCTTTGTACATCTACAAAGCAAACATCATCATAACTACTACATTTTGCTTGTGACATAAATAGGAAAAGTTCGAGATATGTTTCTAAGAGAATTCCAATTATCTGGAACAGGCTCCCAATCCATGCAAAGCAGAGTTCCTCCCTATCCCTTTTTAAGTGAATGGATGGGTAATCAGTAATTTACCTCTGGTCTGGCTCCTATGTCTCTGATAGATAGAGGCAGTCAGAAAATCAGCACCTATATAAATCAAATGTGTAGGTCACATTTGGGTTGCATGGCTAGGCCTATAAGGGCCCTAGTGGTCATTAGACTAGCATACACCTATGAACCTATGAAAATGTAAAAAGAAAGGGAAAGATGTTAAAAATATTGCAAGTAATAAAATGTGGTAAATTAGCTGTGTGGAACAAAAGTCAGTGGACTTATAGAAGTGGGGCACTTGGATCTGAAATTGATTATTTGTATTATGAGAAGGCTTGGGGGTAGCAGATGATGATACATCCCCCATTTAGCAATATGGATGGAGGTGATGGAAGAAAGAGAGAATATCAAATTAGGAAAATGAATAAATAGAAATGAGAAATCATGGGATGAAATTGGAGAATGGGAAGTATTGCAGTCATGGAAGGATCATATAACCATGAAGGACTTCTAGAAAAACTGGCCTGAATGGTGGATTGAATTTAAAAGAAGTATAAAAATATATTTTTTCAATGCTGGGATGATGTAAGAAAGGAAGAGAAAGTGAAATATGGGAAAATGTGTAGAAATGTATTAGAGAATTTAGAGAATAATACAAGACAAACATTATGATATCGAAAAATAAATATATAAAAGAAATGAAGAACAAAATCAAGGCATTACTGTTTAGGAAGAGAAATAATCTATTAGGGGGAATGAGATATCTGCATATCTGGATAAAATAGTAAAGGAGGATATTAGTATAATGAGGGAAAAGGAAATTGTGAACAGAGAGGTAAAAAGAACACAAAAGCAAGTTATGAGTATTGTAGCAAAGCATGTGGAAAATATGTGTAGAAGCAAAACTAAGGAAAATAGGAGAGAATGGAAACTAAAAAAAATTCAGAACAAGTTAAGAAAGAAAGAAGAATTAGACAAAGAAAATACTATTAGTGAATTGGATAAAATAAATACCGGTTTAGTATCAGGCCCAGACGGTATAGAGTATGGAATGTAAAATACATTAATAGAATGGCAAAGAGAGTATTTTGCAAATGTGCTGAATGAATGATTAAAGGAAGGGTTTGCTTATGAGGGGGTTATATAGTGGGATATTAATATTTATATGGAAGAAAGATGAGAAGAATGAAATAAAAAACTGGAGACCTCTCACTTTAATAACCCATATAAATGTTTTATGAGAATAATATGGAGGACAATGGATGGAAGGATGAAGGATATCATGGAAGAAAGTATAGTTGGTATAAAAGTGAAGGCATGTCAAGAATTGTTACTGACTGTGAGAGAAATTATGGATGATATTATAAGTCAAAGGGAGGATGTGAAACATGGTAGGTGACATTAGCAAGACATTTGATACAGTAGGACATTACGTTTTGTGGGATGTTAGCGAAGTAGGGAATAAGTAACAGAATTAGGAGTGTGGGTATGTCAGCATATCAAAATAATTGAGTGAGAGTGTTAGTGAATGGGTGGCTGAGTAAAGAAATATACATGAAATGTGGTATAAGTCAAGGATGTCCCATGAGTGGAATATTTTTTTATTTTAGTAATGAATGTGATAGTGAATGAAGTAGCTTATACAAAGAAAGATGCTAGATATGTGATGCAAAAGGAGGTGGTGATTCCAGTGGTTTTGACCTACACAAATGGATTGGTAGTTGTTAAGAACAAAATATGGATGAAGGAAGTGTTGGTTTGTCTGAATGGATGTTTAAAGGAAATGGGAATGACCTTGAATAAAGATAATAGTAAAGGTTTGAGTGATATGATAAAAATTAGGGGGAGGGGTGAATTATTTCAATGATTTAAGCGTGTTTACTAGAAATTCAGTTTGGGAAAATGATGTAGTTATGAAGCACTGGGATGGTTTGATAAAATAAATGAAATAAATATGTCTTTTGTGTAGGACATATAGATTAGCATTCAGAATAAAAAGTTTTACCTGGTGAATTCTGTCTTAATGGGAAAATAGCACATATGTCAGATGTTTATATGATCCCAGAAAAATATGAAAAGGAAATTAATGCAATTGATGTTTTTTTATGGTGTTCAAGACTAAACCCAGTGAAAAATGGGGTGTTGTATTTGACTGAATATGAAGGGCTTAGGGTTACTAAAGCCACTTGTTTATTCTGCTTTTTTAAAGTTAATATAGATTATTAAAGTGGGTAAAGGAAGACAATGAAAACTTAATAGTGAGAATGTTTAAATATAAGTACAAATAATTCTGGGAGATGATGAGAATAAGAAAAAGGGAAAAAGAATATGTAAATGAAGAAATTAAATATTATCAAGAAAAAATACTAACATTGGAAAAAATGATAGAAGGATTTGGTATAGTAATGTCATGAAACAATATTATTATGTAAATCCATGGAAACACTCACCAGAAGAAATGATTAAAGCCATTAAAGTAGGGGAAAAGTGGTGTACCAAGATAGTAGAGTATCAGAATTTCCTACAGAAACTGGCAATAAACAAGTTACCAGTAAAAAAGAATATGCAGTATAAAAAGAAACTTGAAAGGGTGTCAGGCAGATTCAATAAAGACTACATGGTCTGTTTACACCGTGTGAGTGTTATGCCACAACACACACAGAGTAGCACACCATTTTGGATTCAGTAAGTGGTTCTACACATCCACACCAACCATGACCTGCAAATTACAGTATAAGCAGCTGAATTGTGTGTTAATCAACCATTCCAAGATGGAGGAGCTATTCACTAACCCATAAAGTAACCTTGTAGACTCTGCTGTTTTTTTCCTGCAAATTCCAAAGCCTATTCGAATACAGCCACAGAAAGTAGTCCACACAGAAACAGTGTTAGGACTACTGTTACTTTAACACATGTGTATGTGCAACAGGCTGAAGTCTATGCTGCTGCTGCTGCTGTTGTTGCAAATAGACCAAGGCCAAGAAGGAGAAGAGTTTTCAGACTCTGGGTAACTTATCACAACCTACATGATGTGGAAATTGTAGAGTGCTACAGAGTGGATAGAGCCATACTACAGGAACTCTGCAACCTCTGTCATCCTCAACTCAGAGCCAGGGCAAACTGAGGGGAACCCATCCAGCACTTAGAATCTTAGCTACAGTTATCTTTCAGAGACCAAAAGGGCTCAAGCTGTGGGTGTCACAGGCAACAGCATCCAAGATCCCCGATCAGTTCTTGAATGCTATGCTCCAACATGCTAGTGATCACATATATTTTCCCTGTACTTCTGAGGATAGGGCCAGAAATATGCAGGAGTTCTAACTTGTAGCACACTACCCTGAAGTACTGGGTGCCATACATTGCACACATGTAGAAATTAAGGCACCACCCGGGGAACAGGGAAGGGTCTACATTAATCGAAAGGACTTTCACTCTATTAACTTCCAAGTCATGTGTAATGCCAAGGGAATCATCCTGAATGTATGTTTTGGCAACCCTGGCAATTACCACGACTCACATATCTGGCACATCTCCCAAATGGATCAGATGTTCACTAGGGAGCATATCCCACAGGGTCATTTACTGGGGGATGCAGGTTATGCACTGGAACCATAGCTGATGACACTCATCAGAAATGCAGACACATCCTCTGAAGAACGCCATAATGAGAACATGGTCAAACCATAAATATCATAGAGTCTGCTAAAGTCATGGTTCCAGTGCCTAGATACATCTGAGGGAGCCTTACAATACAATACACAGACATGTACTGAAATATTCACAGTATATACCATGCTCCACAACATCATCCTGAGAAAACAGCTTCAGCAAGATCAACAAGAAGGAGGCGCACACATCCCTCCACCAATGCCAAGGTCACCATAGCCACACGGAGATGAGGAGTCAGAGGGCGAAGCAGCAGCTGTTGTGGGTGGAGCCAGATGTAGGGTTTTTAATAAGACATCACAATGGCTACGAGACAAATCATAGTACTCACTCACGACCTAAGGGCCAAAAACTTTCCTCCTATACACATACATATAGTAACATTGATGCCAGAAAACTCTCACAACCTTTACCTGCCCATGTGTTGGCTGTGTACTGCTTACATCAGACAGAGTCAGCCCTGAACTAAAACTGTTGCAGCTGCTGGATTTACAAGGTAAGTGTTGAACCTGGAGTGTATTGCGTAATAATATAAATGATTGGCACATCCTTGCATTTTGTTACTTGGTAGTGTAAGCAAGTAAAAGGTGGGAGAGTTGTACAGAAATGACATTAAACTGCCAGACTAATTCCACCCCCTTCTCACTCAACCCAGTACCAGCATCAACCATTCAAAAACTTTTAGCAAAACTTAAACCTACCACCCTAGCCACCGACAGTCTCCCAGTCCAATATCTCCAAGTTGCATCCAAGCCCATTGCCTACCCCATCTCCCTACTCATTAATAGATCTATTTCAATGTGCACCATTCCATCCTTGTAGAAAACCTTATATATCATCCCCTCCACAAGGGTGGCCCCTCTACTGACCTCTGCAACTACCGTCCCACTGCAATCCTATCACGCTCCTCAAAAATTCTAGAAAAATGTATCCATCACCAACTCCTTACCCACCTACTAACCAACAACCTACTATCCAAAACCCAACATGGATTCAGACCATCCCATAGCACCAACACTGCCCTAATCAACTTCTCCAATACCATAAACTCACACAGGAACCAAGGGAAATTGGTCTCTGCCACCTTCCTAGACTTATCCAAGGCATTCAATACAGTTTCCCATAACAAACTCCTTACCTGCCACTATGAACTCAACCTCAGTAACCCCACCCTACAATGGTTTAAAAGTTACCTAAACAACCGCTCACAATCTGTCAAATGGGGCAATTCCCTATCCCCCCACTCCCCGTCACATGCGGCATCGCACAAGACTCAGTCCTTGACCCCCTTCTCTTCAACATATTTACAAATAATCTCCACCTAGCAACCACTTAAGCCAATATTGTCCAGTATGCAGATGACACAACCCTAATCTGCTCAGCACCCAACATCCATCTACTACAAAGTAAAGCCCAAGAATCCTTCACTGAGGTAGAGAACTGGCTAAACAACTACCAACTGATACTAAACCCCAAAAAACACAGCTAATGCTATTCCACCCAACTATACACTGTGCCCCCACCTTCACCATCCTGTCAGCCAATAGCACCCTCATCACCCCAGTAGCTGAGGCCAAACTGCTAGGTGTCACTATTGATCAACAACTTAAATACAACAATCCCATATCCCAAACTATCTCAAGTCCATAAAAAACTAGGCTGCCTCTATTGTTGCAAACATATCCTAACCCCTGAGTCTAGAACTACAATAGCCAGTACTCATCTCTTATCAACATTACTTTATGCCTCTCCAGTTCTTACCAACATTAATAAAACCAACCTGAACAAACTCTACACATGCTACAATAAAATAGCTAGGTTTGCTGCCAATGCTAGATCACACTCCCACCACTGCCAATCCCTACTTAAACTACACTGGTTAGAATTTCCAAATGCTACCACCAACTCATCATAGCTCATCAAATTCTACACCATCCTGGGAGAACCCCTGCCCTAACTGACATGTTAAACTTTCACAACTCCAACAGGGAACTATGATCAAGTAACAAATCCCTGATTGAAGTCAATCCATGTAATAACAACTCTGGAGAAGCCCTATTCTCCCACGAGGTTGCAAAAGCATGGAACACCCTCCAACCTGAACTCAGGCTACAAAATCACACAAGCACATTCAAAGGCCTCCTTAGATCACACTTCATTGCTAACCCTCTCTGTAACTGCAATGACCCTCTCTGAATACTCACTGCCCTGTAGGCAGACTACCCGCTGAAGCCTCCAATGCGTACATCATACTGTCACCTGCAATGTACTGCTTGTAAATATTGTAAATAACAACCTACTCCTGAGTATCTTATTTACACAGATTGTACTGTTATTGTAGACATGTAACCTCCTGACTGTACTATGTGATTGTTTTGCATTTAACTGTTTTTTTACCTTGTATGCTAGCTTTCTTGTTATCTAACTTATGTATTTACACTGTTACTTCCTTGGAGCTTTTCCATCCAGGACTCCACTGAAAATGGACATTTGTTGTCCAGTTGGATTTATCCTGGTAAAAGAAATGTTAAATAAATAAATTAATTAATATGTGACGGCAGAGATGTATTAAACATGTGTGTCCATTATTAAGTAGCATGCCTCAGGCATTAAAGATTCACACAGTCATATGTCTCAAAAGTAGTGGTGGTCACTGCATGCCCTCAGTTTAGCACCATACCTTTTGTACTGGAAAATCATTAAAGAGAGAGAAATTAGAAAGTAGTGATACACATTGCAGGTTCATACTTCACAACCCTAACAAGATCATTCACAATACAGTTGGAAAGCTTTGATGCTATCAACTGTCTAACTTTCTAAGACTAATATAAGTCAAAGGTACAATTACCAGTTAAACATTACAAATGCAGATATACTAAGCACTAAATCCGCTATGCACCTTGAGTGTCAGACACAAAAGCTTATGTATCCCTGAGTCCAAAAGATAGAAAACAGAGATATGACACAGTTATCATCACTTGCACAGTGTGTTGGGGTCTTTATTAATTCCCCGAAATCCAGTTGTGGCGAACACATATTTATCGACCCCTAATCAGTGAAAATCGCTTCAGTGATTCACTGAATTTACTAAGGGCAAAGACGTAGTTGGCCAACTGCAGAACTTTGCCTTTTTATCCACTATAGTGCGATCTGAAAGTTGATATATATAGTTGGGGGGATATGGGGGTGAAACCCCCCACTTGGGTGGGTTTGGTTCACATAGATGTTGGTCCGTTGTACTGCAGCCTGGTATTTCCTTGCCCTTAGTAAATTCAGCGAATCGCTGAAGTGATTTTTGCTGATTAGTGGTTGATGAATAGGTGTTCGCCGGAATTATATTTCAACAAACTAATATAGACCCACGTGTTGTAGAGGGGGTTGGGAAGCCTAGGCTGATACAAAAGGTTGGTGAGTATGTGTGAGTAAGATAAAAGTAAGCAGACATTTGGATAAACCATCAAATGGCCAGTAAAACAAAATGAGTTGTAAGCTGTGTGCCTGAACTGTGTAACTGGTGTGTGTGTTTCTGTAGGGCTCCTCCAGCTGAAATTGGTGTGTGAGTCTCTGTATGAGCACAGCCAAGTTCTGTGCTAACTCTCCATCTTGTTTTGTTGGACAGGTATGAGCCAAGTATGGTAGAGGTGGCAGTTCATGGATGTTGTCCCCGACCACTAGAACTGGTTCTGCCAGGAGTTGCACTGGCACATCAATGCCCATGGTCAGATCCACTGCTGCTACCTGAATGTGACTGATGTTTGCTGGATGAGCTCCCCTCATGAGTATGCTTAGAACCACAACCCCATGGCCTGACACATCTGGGTGTGGACAGCTCACCTAATGGAGCAGTGGAAGTACTGACACTATGGGAGCATGATCTGGCACAGCAATGTTAGATGACAGCAGATGATGTGGCTGACCCATGCCCACAAGGATGTTGTTCTTTTCCCAGCAGATGTTCCTTCACAGACACCACTCATTTCAAAGTGTCATTCATTTGATCCATTCAATTGGCAACAGTGTGGAGGCAGTCACACATGTCAGCCTGTGCCACATCTACAACCCTAAGTATTTCTCTGGAGCACCTATGGGAATGTGCCTGTGTCTTCATGATGGCCCAAACAGATGCTGAGTGGCACGGGAAGAGACACCTGGTTCAGGTAGAGGATGGACAGCAGGCCTCCTCCAAGCACCCCTAACAACCCTCCTGTGTGGCACCTTGCCCACAATTTGGCTACAGCCAGAGTCAACAGGTATTGAAGCCACAGTAACCACTCTTTACACTTCCCTGATTAATTGTCTCACCCTCCACCTGTCCAATAGTTGTGGGCTCACTGGAATGGGTAGGCGTAGGCCTATTGGGTGTGTATAGTGGAATTTCAGGGGATGACTGTATGTTAACCTCAGTGTTAGATTCAATGTCTGCACCCTTCGACTGTGCCTCTGTTTGGCCACCATCATCATCAGAGTCTGCATATATTCTGACATCAAGTGGTAGAAGTCCTACACTTCCACTGTCGGGATCATCTGTGATAATAAGCCACAAACACAAGAAAAATTCATACCTAAACTACTATACTCCAATATATGCTAACAAAATAATAGTGCTGCCACTATTAGACAGTATAGCAATACACACAACAGTCCTGACATCAACATCACACACTAAAATATTTCTTTGAATTGCTCATCAGTACTGACATAAACATGTTTGGCTTTCCATGTGCAGATGATGGTATCTGCTGCATGCCAGATGGTCCTGGACCAAGTTAAGCAAAAGGTAAGGACAACATCTTCACAATTAACAGTAACACAGGAGGTAATACTTTTTCCCCTTTATATGTCCAGTAACTATACTGTCGACAAGAACTTGAGTGACAACTCCAACCTAAGCTAAAAAATCAGAATCTGTTGTTAACTGTAGCAATCTTCAATCCCCCTGAAAAAAAATTAAAAATTCTTCTGAAACAGAAGTAACATATTTATATATATTGTTTTACTATACAACAGTGTTTAACAATGGAGATACAAAAGCTTACCTGGAAGCTCTTACTGGAACATGGTTGCTGTCCCTGAAACAGTAGCACCAGTGTCAAAGACATGCTGTTCTGCACTTTCCTGGGAGCTCTCTGGATCCCTGATAGTGGACAGGAACTCTTCATTTGCTGTTAGTGGTGGCTGTGTGGCAGGCCTCCCCCAGTACCCATCTAATCATGGCCCACTGCAGCTGGTGTCCTCTGTGCAGATGAGATCATGTCAGTGGTCCTATGGTGCATCTGGTCATATGTCCTGCTGTGTCCACCCCCTGTGTTAACATCTGCAACACTCTACTGCCAAATCTGCATTCTGACTGACATATTTCCATGTCCCCTCACAAGCAGAATGGCACCATATTGCTAAAAGTGTCAACAATAACCTGATTCTCTCTCTCTCTCTCTCTCTCTCTCTCTCTCTAGTGGTTTTCTAGGATTGAGATGTCTGGGTGGCATAGTCCTAAGTGTCCTAAAAGACAACAGAAGGATAATGCACATAAGTATCACATAACTACAAAATAATTGTTCTGAGATAAAACAGAAAATGTAGCATTTCAGTATTATTCGCTAGTAGAGAAACATAAAACAATCTAGAGATTTGAAATATGAACAACAGGCTGGATGCAAAAAAAGGAGAGCAACAATAGCAATATATTCTTGTTTGTGCTGTAACAGAAATGCAGCTTTGCCCCCCCCCAAAAAAAAAAAATAAGAACAGGCAAATGACACATTTTGCTAACAAACCATCTTTGAAATGCTAAAGGTGCTATCAAATGAACTGTCCGTGAAACATGTCTACAACTTTAACACAGAACATTACATTTTAAGGTATTGCCAATCATGTATACCTGTGAAATGCCCCAACAAACATGCCCATTCCATTGGTGCACTTCTAAGTAATGCATGCAGATAAAATTGTCAAAGCTTTGGCTAATCAAAATATGTATATTAAACTATTATACAGATTTTTCTTAATTACATTCCATCATATTCAATATGTAGCTGACAAAATACAAGCATACCTTCTCAAGTTCTGTAATCCGCTGTGCAGCTATATCCCAAATTAATAGCCTCTTTTCTATGTTTTCCACATAAACAAGTCTCCTCACCTTCAGTTTCCCTAGCCACACAGTTGCCTTTTTATGCTGTAGATTCAGGGCTGTCAGCATGTTGAAGATGCAACTCAGGTTGAACTCATTAGAATTGCTGATTCCCAAATACTTGGCTCCATGTTGCACATGTAAACATAGTGCAGGCACTCCCTCAGTGTTTATTTTTAATGGATTGAAACTATGAATGATTACTGCTTGGGAGAAGGAAAACACAACAGTGCTGCAGGCTGCCCTACACCCAGTGGGTGTGTCCGGTGTGAAGAAATTAGGGACTGTCATTTGTGCTATCATGTCTGTCTGAGGTTTTTAATAATGTCAGATTAACCTGTGTGTGGTAGCGTTGTAGTCTCACAGTTAGACATTGCCCGTTCGATTCTCAGAGCGTCTTCTGTGTGGTGACATGCGTGAATGGGTGTTCCTTCGTTGAAGGTTGTGCATTAGGCCCAGCAAGCCAGCATGTAAAACTCTACTGCCAATCATTAGCAGACTGGAGTTCTGCTATGGCGACCCCTAACCGGGAAAAGCCGAAAGACACAAACAAACATTATATGCGAGCATAACCAGCTATGATATTTCAAATAATTTCTTATATGTTGATTTATAATCTGTACAGAATGTTTTAAAGACTTGAACAATGTTCCTTTACATTTCTAGCTGTGCATATTTATGAAGAAGATTCTAAATGCAGATTGTCACAGAATCAGCTGATCTTCAGATGATGTCATCAGAATGTTGACACTTGCTATGTGTCACTATCAGAGGCAGAAAGACAGGAAGGAACTTTAGTAAACAGCTGTTTGTTGGTTTTAAAAATATGAAATGAAAATTAGAACTATAACAGTTATGACAGTTAAGCTAGTCTATGCTATAAAAAAGCCTGCTGAAGTCAATAGTTGTCAGTTAACAGTCAGTTACGGTTGTCAGTTGCAGTTGTTCAGAGTTGTACTGTGCAGTGGATACCCAAAAGGACTCACCAAGAACCGTAAGCCTGCCTTTGCTCTGTTGTAATAATTTGGTTTAGATCTGTGGAGGAGTTGGAGAGAAACGGGATCTCTACTTAGCAAGCAAAGCACCAATGCATAAGAAATGGATACCCAGTGCTGCACATGGACATATGGGAACCCATGGGGGGGGACAGTCTAAACCACTCCAACAGAGTACACCAGTAACAGGGGAAACTACTAGTCCAAGTACAAGGTTCGGGATTAGATGTCTCAAATGTAACCAGAGGGGCCACATAGCAGTCAATTGTCCATCAAGGTAAGGTGAGAAATAAAAGGTGAGGGAGACAGCAAGTGGGGATGACAGACTGCTAGTGATAAGTTGCTTGGAAACAACAGTGGTGCCAGTCTTTCACCAAAATTTATATCCTATCTTAGTAGATGGTAAACAGGTTACTGCTAAGAGAGACGCAACTTCTGATATAACCATTGTGAGGCCTGCAGTGGTTAGAGAAGAGCAGTACTTGCTTGGACAGTCCACTCCTGTCAGAACTCTGGAAAGGACCCCATTCCAAATACCTTTGGCTAGGGTTCTTCTTGACTGGGAGGGTGGAAGAGGAAGCAAGCAGGTAGGCTTGTATGAGGATGTTCCTGCAGATGTCCTGATAGGAAATTACTTTGATGATGCAGTACCTTGTGTGCATGCAGGGACACAGTCAAGCTTGGAGACAGTCATGTAGGTCCAGAAGCCTGGAGGAGACCAGGCAGATCTCATAACTGAAGCTGGGACTGGTGTGATGGCTGTTTCAGAGAAGGAGCTTTCCTGTAGTGGTAAGTCTGAATGTGAGCCACAGCTGCTGGTAGGTACTGATGTTCCATTGGAGATGGTGACTGCAAGGGCAGAGGTGAGTGGTAGTACCAGATTGATAGTGAGGCACTGCTGTCAGAAGTTACTAGGTGTCGTGTGGATGAGGAGCTTGGGAGCATCACAAAGGTAGAGTTGAGACAGGCTGAACTTAAGGACCCTACATTACAAAGATTGAGGGAGATGGCTAAAGAAGCACCGGAGACTCAAGAAAGAGGGGAGTCTGTATACTGGCTCAAATGTTTGCTTTATAGACAGCAGATTCCTGAGGTTGGGCTAGAAGATGAGGTAATACAGCAGTTGGTAGTGCCTAGAGATTACCATCTGCCACTGTTAGCCATAGCACATGTCATCCTTTTTTTAGGACATATGGGTATAAAATGTACTAAGAGACATATTTTGCATAATTTGTATTGGCCTGGAATTGCAAAGGATGTGGTAGGATATTGTAGGACTTGTGATCAATGCCAAAGAGTTAGCAAGGCAGGGGACAAGATTAAGGCTCTGTTCAGATACCCTGAAGCTGTAGCTCTGTCATCTATTGAGGCAGAAAAGTTTGCAAATTAATTGCTAGAAATCTTCAGCAAGGTAGAATTTCTGAGGGAGATACTGACAGATCAAGGTGCCAACTTCATGTCAGACCTGCTGACTTGTTTGTGGAAGTGTTGTGAGGTGAGACATCTAAAAACCACTCCATACCATCCCAGACTAATGGTCTTGTGGAGAAGTTAGACTTTACATTAAAGACTATGCTATGGGCATTTGCAAACCAGTTTAAAATTAAGTGGGACAAGTATTTGCCCCATCTATTATTTGCATACAAGGAAATACCACAGGAATCTACAGGTTTCTTACTCTTTGAGTTGTTATACGGGCATAGGGTGAGGGGGCCTTTAAAGTTGATCAAAGATGAGTGGGAAGGTGAGAGTGAATCTCACAAGGAGTCTGTTGTGGCATACATCCTTAACTTCAGGACAAGACTTAAAAAGGTCACGGGTTTGGCCCAAGAGAACATAGCATTAGCCTGACAGCAGAAAAAGGTTTAGTATGAGAGGAATGCTTGAGCCTGAGAGTATGCTGAGGGACAGAAGGTTATGGTACTTGTTCCTGTTAGACATAAAGTATAAGCAACTTGGGAGAGACCCTTTGAAGTGGTAAAGAAAGTCACTGATGCAAACTACATGGTAAGCCTGGTGGGTATGAGACAGGGTCACAAACTGTACCATGTCAATGTGATGAGACCTTATCATGATAGGGAGGCCCTAGTACTGAGTATTCACAGTGGATGGCAGGAGGAATCTGAAGGGGATATGGTAACAGATTTTCTTGGTGAGGCGAGGACTGATGTCTCTGTGGAAGAGATAGCCATATCACATCAGTTAACTCCTAATAAAATCTGAGAGATAAGAACAGCATTGCAGGAATTTGAGGGCATATTTACAGGGAAATCTGGGTGTACTGACTTGGTGCAGCACCATGTGGACTCAGGGCCCCAAAAACCTATCAAGCAGGTTCCTTATAGAGTGCCTAAGAGAGTTAAACAGACTCTGAAGGAAGAGATAAGGAAGTGCTAGAACTGGGGGTTGCTCAGGAATCCAATAGTCCCTGGACTTCCCCAGTAGTGCTAGTACCAAAGGAGGATGGTGGTGTTACATTCTGTGTAGACTTTAGGAAATTATACAGTTATACAGAGGCAGATGCATACCCCATGCCAAGAACAGATGAAACCTTAGAACAGCTGGGTAGGGCTAGGTATCTGTCCACTATTGATCTGACCAAGGGATACTGGCAGGCCACTATTGATCTGATGAAGGGATACTGGCAGGTACCTTTGCCTCCCATTACTAGAGAGAGGTCAGCTTTTGTAGCTCCTTTTGGATTGTATGAATTTACAAGGATGGTCTTTGGAATGAAAAATGCCCCAGCAACTCTCCAGAGACTGGTAGATCATGTCTTAGTAGGAGCAGGAAATGATGCTGTAGCATACTTGGATGACACTGCTATTTATGCCATTCCTGGCAAGATCAGCTATAACATGTTAGGGAGGTCTTCTGTAGGGCAGGATTAACCATTAAGCCCAGTAGGTGTCATGTGGGTATGGGAGAGGCCACTTACTTAGGACACAGAGTGGTAAGATTAGGCCTGAACCTGTGAAAGTGGGAGTTATTCAAGCATGGCCAGTTCCTTTTACTAAAAAGCAAGTGAGACCATTTTAGAGACAGCAGGGTACTATAGAAAATGTGTGCCCAATTATAGTACAATAGATGCATGCCTTACTGACCTAACTAGGAAAAATAAACCAGATAAGGTAGTGTGGACCACAGATTGTAAACAAGCATTCCAAAAACTTAAAGAGATTTTGGGAGGACCCCCTGTGTTAGCCAGCCCAGATTATAGTAAAAAAATTGTTTTGCAAGTAGATGCATCAAATTATGGGGTGGGGGCTATACTTAGCCAAGTTTCTACAGAAGGAGAAGATCACCCAGTGGTATATCTTAATCATAGACTTCAACTTAGGGAATTGTGTCTAGCCATAGTATGGGGATTGCAGAAGCTGCAGTCCTATCTTTATGAAATAAAATTTACTGTACTCACAGATCATAACCCTTTAACATGGCTAAATAAAGTTAACAAGCAAAATGCCAAGTTACTGAGGTGGAGTCTAGGGTTCCAAGCATATGACATGAAAATGCAACACCATAGTGGGGTTAATAATGCCAATGCAGATGGATTGTCCAGGATAGGAGTGGGTTGATATCCTCACAGACCCATTTTTCTCAAGCATCGTTTTTCTAGGGTCACTTGAAAACTGTGCTTGAGTCATGGGGGTAGAAATGTGAAGAAATTAAACACTGCCATTTGGCTAGCATGTCTGGCTGAGGTTTTTATATAATTTCAGATTAATCTGTGTATTATATGCCAGCATGACTAGTTATGATATTGTAAATAAATTCTTACATGTTGATTTATAACCTGTTTGTACATAATGTTTTAAAGACTATAACAGTGTTCCTTTACATTTCTAACTGCGCATATTTGTGAAGAAGATTCTAAATGTAGACTGTCAAAGAATCAGTTGACCTGTAGGTGATGTCATTGGAATGTTGACAGTTGCTATGTGTTACTGTCAGAGGCTGAAAGACAGGATGGAACTTTAGTAAACAGCTGTTGGCTGATTTTCAAAATATGATATGAAAATTAGAACTGCAACAGTTGTGACAGTTAAGATAGGGCATAAAAGAGCCTACTGAAGACAGCTGAAGTCAATAGTTGTCAGTTAACAGCCAGTAACAGTTGTCAGTTGCCAGTTGCAGTTGTTCACAGTTGTGCTGTGCAGTGGATACCCAAAAGGACTCACTGAGAACTGTAAGCCTGCCTTTGCTCTATTGTAATAATTTGGTGTAGATCAAGGACAGTGTTCTTTAGTCAGATAGTAAAATTGCAACTAATCAGATAGAGTTTTTTTTCTAAATGTTGGATTTTCCTGGTGAAGCCAAAAAAGTGAAAAACCGTTGAAAATACAAAAGTAGACCACGGACTCCTTGTACCAGCAAGCAACCACAAACGTTGTCTTAACGTATTTTTATTAGTTTACCACAACAGTATGGCTTCTTCAGAGATAAGTAAGTAACAATGTAATAAAATGCACGCCCCTTTTATACGGTCCAGAGGGGAAATGACAACACAAGTAAAACAGAGCTCATTATGCTCATGAAATAATAATTGTTGTCAAACAAATTAAGAACTAATAAAAATGAAAATGAAAATAAACATGCTCATTAAGAGAAATACCCAGACAGTTCATCATGCCACAGCTTAAATCTTTAAAAAGACTGTAGTCATAGTAGTACTGTCAGGGAAATTAAAACATAGAAATAATGTGTTAAAACAGGTATTTTCAAGGAGTACCTAATGTCAAAATATTCATCCTGATAAACAGGCTTAGATTAAATCAGAACAACAAAATAATTAAAATAATCACAGTAATTACAAAATGTGGACTGTACTTGGTGGACACACATTGTAAAAAGTAAAACTAAAAAATAAAAAATAAAATAAATAGTTGTTTACGATTAACTGGAACAATATAAATGCAAAACAATGCACTACCTCAAATAGCTCCTCATTCTGAGTACTGCTGAGATGTTACAGTTTTCGTTTAAACCCGGGTAGCAGAATGCGTCAAAACGCAGTTGCCACTCTAGTTCCGCAGTTTTCTAAAAGCGGGCATAGGCCCCCATGTTGCTGTTAATTTGGTCTATAGCCATAAATGAAAAAGAGTGCCCGGGATGGTTGTCTATATGTTTAGCTAGTGCATTTACATCAGAATTCTTCTTGATGGCATACATTATTTCCTTTTTGATAAGGAATACTTCTTACAGAAAAAAGGTGTGGCGATGGGCTCCCCTTGTGGAGCCTCCGTCGCCAATTTTTTTATGGGATACTGGGAAAAGAATTTTCTTTTCTCGTCTGTAGTCCTGCAATTTTACACAAGATACCTTGACGACATTTCCATTCTCTTCCGTGGTAGTGACAGAAGCTACGAATTTGTACAATTCTTAACGACAGATTTTTTGACATTTAAATTTTCGTCATGTGAAATAGACTATCTTGATGTGAAGTTGAGGAAAGATAGAACACTTACACATCCAGCGTCTATAGAAAGCCGACATACTGTAACTCTTTCCTGCACTTCACAAGCCACCACCCCTACAAACAAAAGAGATCTATTATGAAGGGGCAAATGGTTAGGGCAGGCAGAATGTGCAGTGATTTTGTCGCTTTCCAGAGTGAATGTGATCTGCTGGGTAACATGTTCCTCAACAGGGGCTACCCCAGACACCTAGTGGATGAAATTATGTCAGAAGTGACAGTCAAAAGGTTGAATGGGATTTACAAACCCATTCTTCAGTGTCAACCTCTACTTGACCTTAGCTCTAACGAAGGCCTACAGTCACTTTCTGGCAACACTCCCTCATTGAGTGATACCAGTATGATTAGTTATGGACGTGACTTTTCAATCAGTTACGTTAACACCTACAGCCTCAATTCTCGGACTATCACTTCACTCATTAGGAAGAACTGGCAATTCATTTTGGGGAGCCCAGGACTTACTGAGAAATTGGGTCTTTTTCCCAACTTTTTTTTAAGAAATAATAACCTCAAAGAACTTTTACAAAGGGACCTTACCAAAAACATTCAATAGAATAGGTATGTACCCATGTGGCTTCTGCAATTGCTGCTACAAAATGAGGGCAGGGCAGACTTACACAATAAGGTACAAGAAGTATACAATCGAAGCCCCACTTAATTGTGAGGGCAGATCAGTCGGCTTTCTGTGAATGCTGCCCGTTTTATTGGGGAAGACTGATCGTGACTACGGATCGTGTCTACGAGCATATGTACGCCATCAAGAAGAATTCTGATGTAAATGCACTAGCTAAACATATAGACAACCATCCCGGGCACTCTTTTTCATTTATGGCTATAGACCAAGTTAACAGCAACATCCGGGGGGGCCCTATACCGTTGCTTTTAGAACTACGTGAACTAGAGTGGCAACTGCGTTTTGACGCATTCTGCTACCCGGGTTTAAACGAAAACTGTAACATCTCAGCAGTACTCAGAATGAGGAGCTATTTGAGGTAGTGCATTGTTTTGCATTTATATTGTTCCAGTTAATCGTAAACAACTATTTATTTTATTTTTTATTTTTTAGTTTTACTTTTTACAATGTGTGTCCACCAAGTACAGTCCACATTTTGTAATTACTGTGATTATTTTAATTATTTTGTTGTTCTGATTTAATCTAAGCCTGTTTATCAGGATGAATATTTTGACATTAGGTACTCCTTGAAAATACCTGTTTTAACACATTATTTCTATGTTTTAATTTCCCTGACAGTACTACTACGACTACAGTTTATTTAAGCTGTAGCATGATGAACTGTCTGGGTATTTCTCTTAATGAACATGTTTATTTTCATTTTCATTTTTATTAGTTCTTAATTTGTTTGACAACAATTATTATTTCATGAGCATAATGAGCTCTGTTTTACTTGTGTTGTCATTTCCCCTCTGGACCGTATAAAAGGGGCGTGCATTTTATTACATTGTTACTTACTTATCTCTGAAGAAGCCATACTGTTGTGTGGCGAAAACGTTTGTAAACTAATAAAAATACGTTAAGACAACGTTTGTGGTTGCTTGCTGGTACAAGGAGTCCGTGGTCTACTTTTGGATTTTCCTGGTGATTGAGTTCTGTTTGTTTATTGGAAATTGCTGTTTTATCTTTTCAATCATTTTGTTCATTATTAAATATTTTATTAACTTACTTTGTGACTGGTCAATCAGTGCTTTCTTTAGTGATTTTGAGAGTGCTTATACCTGCTTTGATAACTTACAGGGTCACTCTGAAAGCAAGGCTGTTTTAGGTCATTTGCTTTTATTTGTATTAAAATCTAATTTACATAATTGGACACCCCTTTAAAAGGGCATGTAGGCTATCTGATTAGTGGCAGTGGGTTACTGTATTATTTTGGGGAAGGGGCACAGCTGGAAATCTGTGTCAGGTTTTTCTAGAAGTGTCTGGATGTGTGAAATGTAATTTATTTAAGTGTGAATGTATCAGAGGTCAAGTGCACTTAGTGGCATTACACAGCAGTTAGCAAGGTTCCCTAGCAGCTGCAGCCATCGAACACCTGCAGACAGGACTCAACCAGCCAATAACTGAAACTGGATATATTTTATTAATTCTGTTGGGCACTGCACAAACCCACTAAGCAGCATTGCATGGTGGTTAACACAGAGACCTTAAGCACGATTAGGAAATTAGGACATTTCATGTAACTAGTCCTATGACAGCAGGTGTAAGTATAGGGCTGGAGTACAGATGGTCCTGGGTTCTAGTATAGGTGTGCAACCTATTTTTGCTGTTGTGACAGTGCAGTTTATAGCAATGAATTGAAAAATAGACAAGTGTTATTTCAACATTCTTGTGGCAACAGGTGTAAGTGTAGGACTGCCATACACATATTTCTAGGTTCTAATACAGGATATTCCAAACATTTATACTGTTGTTCCACTTCCCATTGTATTCATTGACACTTATAACACTTTAGATAGTGCAGCTGATATGAATTATATGTATGAGGGATAAGATGCCATTATTGTGTTTTCAGATGTATGACTGAGAGCATACTGTCTACTATAGTTCTGTAAGTATAATTCTGCTATCTGGACTTGCATGGCCTTCACAATTACTTAAGACGCATACACACCTGGATCTATATTCAATAATCTTGTCAGGTCACACACATGTATGTGTAACAGCTTACTCTGTCACCTGTATTTATATATGATTTCTGACTATGTCTGAGCAGAACTTCTTCTGTGCCAAAGTTGGAAAATCAGTGTGGAAGAAAATGTTTTGTATCTTATGCCTAGGTTTGAATGACACACTGTAAAAGTAAATTTTGCTAAGTGTATAAAGACAAAAAATATGTCAGGTCATTACATCTATGCCCTTAGTGCATGTCTGCAAGCTTAACTCATCTAATGGTTACCTTCCAATTTTTCCAATATATATTTCCAGACTATATCAGACTAAGGCCAAGTATCAGATTAACCTTTCAAATTCAGTTATTTAATTCCTCCCTGCTTGCATTGCTGCACTCCGCTTAACAACATGCAAACATGGTTGGCATCATTGCTTGGGTTTGTGCACTACCAGTAAACACTATAACTGGAATTGGTAGGGAAGTATCAGTTTCCATTGCTCTAGTTCAGCTGGTAGACATGGCTGATGCTAGAGAGGAAGGTGCACACTTTAGGGCAGAGAAGTGGGGTTTCCAGGAGTCCAGGGTACTTATTGGATTCCTTGTAAAGCGCCACAGACAAAGGCTTATGCAGGGGTACTATTCTGGCTCCCAGTGCAAGTCTAAGGGGTGGAATAGTTTGGCCCAGGTTGTATCTAGTGCCACTGTTATCCCATGCACTAGAGAGCAATGCAGGCATAATTTTAATGACCTATGCAGGAGGAAAAGGGATACTCTCAACCGTTGGTTGCAGGAATTTGTGGCTGTGGATATTCCACAGCTGCTCGAGTATGACAATAACAGAGTACTTATAAGACTTAGAAAGCTAAATATAGGCAAGACTAGTATGTATAATGCTCTTCTTCTCTTTTCTATTCATTCTCCAGCTCCCACAAAACATGAGTTCAATCAACAGGCTCATGTTGCTCGAGTGGAGAGACTGAATGAAGCAAGTGGTGTTTATGCAGCAGAAGAGAAGTGTTGTTGTAGCATTAAAAGTTAAAGATATATTTTTTGGTCTTTTATAGAGTTGTATCAAATTGAGCATGCATATCCCAACTGTAAAATCAAGGATGTATGCATTAGCCTGTAGCACAAACCATTTGTAAGGGTTCAATAGTCAGAGGTTTTGGATTTAAATACAATTCCCAATTATATAATACTGTTATTTCTTCAATAATATTTGTATTAAATTAAAAACTCTATACCAGTGGCACAAATGCCCTACTGTAAACTGTAATCTGTAGAACTGGGACATGCATATGTGCAATATATGCACATTTTAAGGATTACTTTCAGGAATCTGTAGTATATTGTGTATCAGACCACATACTTAAATGTAATACTTTGGATAAAGTAAAGGAATTGTAAAATTGTATTAATGCATTGTATGTCACATATGATGGTACTAATTTTCTCTCTTTTTTTCCTCTCACCCCAACTCTTATCTCTCTTTTTTTGTCTATGTGTCATCACAATGTCTCCATGTGATCCATGTGTAAAAAATGACTAAATGCTACACAGTACAGTGAGTTATGCCAGCCCCAGTGGATCAGCCTGCCCCTGCTCCACCGGCTCCAGCACCAATGCCCAGCACGTCTGGGAGTCAACATGGTAGTACTGCCTCTGCTGCCTCTACACTGCCTGTGCCTTCAGTTAGTACTGTTCTGGAAGCTGGTGCAGTGGCAGAAGTAGTGATTTCATCACCTGCAGGGGGTTGCCAGGGATGGTGGGAAGGGCTGTGCACTGCAGCATTGATGTATGCCTATGCCAGATGGAGAGGCTGCTGTCCCTCATGGTATGTAGGATGAGGAGACATCAAGCACTCCAGCTGCCAGTGGAGTAAGGGGGCAGTGATGACAGTCCAGTGGGTGACAACTCAGTTCTCACTGTCACAAAGCTTGATGTCTGTGAGCCTGTGTTGTACCTTCCCTCACCCCAATCATGGTGTCCCCCATCCTTTTGTGTCCATCGCCATCCCTGTCTCTTGTCTTGTTTGTTTGCATTTGCTTCCTCACCTACCCAACTTACTTGACCCATACATACCTATGTCCCTTACCCAGTGGTCCTCTCCTATTGAATTTAAAAAAAAAAATGGCCACCTGTCTCATTCATCACATGCACAACTGTCCATTTTGCACATGTCTTCTTGACACACTTAATTCGGTCTAATTGGCTATATAACATGACTGCATTGTTGTCACCCCTCTTTGTAGAGGTGACAGTCCAAATTCACTTAATATTAAAACATATTTTCAGTTTACACTGTTAAAAAATGAATGGCTATGGTTCTTTCCTACTACCCTCCTGCACACTCCTGTATTGCTTTCCCTATGTTCTTCCCCCTGCTTGCTCCCCATTTCACCACTTTCCTATCTGTGCCATTTTAACAACTATAATCTGATCAAAAAAACAGAATCACATACAATACACATAAGTAGCAGAAAAAGCAACATATCCCTTTACCTTTTGGCCTCTATGTTTTTGCTGTCTTTTGCATCACTCACCAATGCACAGCAATGGTGAGCGGTGATACAACGCTGAGGTTATCTCTGTGCAATGCTGCTTAACCCTCCTGCACTATGCTAACACACAGCAACACATGTATGATAAAGAATTCATCTCATTGCATTATCACTGTTTATTTAAAAGTCTTTAAAAGTATTAGGTACACCTGGATTCAAACCCAGTATCATCTGGGCTCAAAAAGAAAGGTGTCAATGTAGTTACACCTGCTGTCACAGAGTCAGTTATGTAGCAGCTGTGTTTAATAGACTCGATATTAGTCAGACTTTTTGCAATGTGGCTCGTGTTTGTGCACTGCTTAACTACTCGCAAACATAGAAAGTATTAAAAATGTGTATCTCGCATGCAGAAACCTGATGTTTGCCACTCTATGAAAAAGTACATTTTATGTATTACTGCTGTTTACTGCCCATTTCCTGTCTATGACATGAAATTACATTTGGAAATAACAAACTAATGGGCTTATCTAACAGTATTTCACATATTTACAATACAGTCATGTGTTGCCTCCCCCCAAGCATTACAACCCTGGTGTCTCAGTATTTTTTCCACACATATATCACCTTCATTACAGAAATTAATATCAGTGCTGTGTGATATGCAATGTACATCAATTTGATAACATACAGAACTAGAACTATTGACCCATATGCCTAAAAAGACTTGTCTGATAGGCTAGGGAAGGAATCAGCAAGGACCTTATCCACAGGGACATAGGTGACTTTCAACACACTTGACCTAACCCATTTTGGTTTAGTCAAGGATAGATCTTGCTTATTATATATTGTGGACTTCTTTGATAATGACTCCAAAGACCTGGTTGAGGGATAACAGGACATACCGTTATGTTGATTTATCCAAGGCATTTGACATTATCCCCCATTCAGGTAGCATAGAGAAACTCTCCCATCTGGGGATTAATCCATACATTACTATATGGATAGCCAACTGACTTACCGACAGAACTCACACTGTCAAAGTTGGGGACTGCACTTCCACCACTAGACCACTTACCAGTGGAATACCACAAGGATCTATGCTGGGGCCTCAACTGATTGAAACTATTTCTCTGAAGTCCAGGCAAAGGTAGATGGTCTGTGGAATACCAATTTTGCAGATGACTGTCAACTGGACTCAGTCATATAGATTCTCCAACTATGTTAATATATTAAAAAAGGGGATGGCACAGACAAATGACTGGTGCTAAACTCATGGACTGAACCTTAAAGCAAAAAAAAAGCCTCATTGCCCCCTTTGGCAATGAAGTACCCTGCTAATTATGATATACATAGCACCCTTCTAAGCTCAAACACAGTGTTGCATGACTTGGGAACACATGTTGATAGCAATCTACACTAAAATCACCATACGTCCATAGTGGTGAGACACACATTCTACATTATGCACCTCATAAATAAGGCCATCACATCCAAGACCAGAAAGGTCATAGCTCTGCTGTACACTACCCTTATCATACCACTAATTGAGTATAATGCTCCCTTCTGTCTGTACTTTGCCAGGCACCTCCATTAAATGGAGAAAGCATAGATGTTTGTGACTTAGAGAATCCAGGGCCTCCAAAACATGACAAGCATGGAAAGACTGAAAGACCTGTCACTATACTCAGTATCATCTAGGCTGCTGGGAGGTGACTTGTGCCTAGCCTACACAGCAGTCTCCAACCTGCCCTACTGGGAATGCTGGATATCTGCAAATCAAATGGGACAGGAATAATTAGTCCCAGGGATTTCAACCTAGCCTGTGGCATAAACAGAGCATGCTGGGGAGGCAGATATATCTCCCAGTGGTTGCCAATCCACTGTAATAGGCTCCCACTGCATGTGAAGCAGTACTCCTCAATGACCCTATTCAAGCTCAACCTTGAAAACTGGATGGGTGATTGTAAATTCACCCCTGGGATGGCACCTATGTCCCTCATGGACAGGGCCAGTCAGTGAAGATTACAAACTGTCTCTGCTAACAATGACCATCTAACTATCCTCAATAAGGATACTTGTGTTTTTACATGGCTAGGCTTGTAAACACACTATGGCCATTAGGCTAGTAGCCCCTATGAACCTATGCAGGCCTCCCAACATCTTCTCACCAACATGCCTTGCTGATGTCATCCACTATAAGTTGACCTGCAGTTTTGTAAAAGTCAAGATTTTTGTGACTTTTGCCATGGTGTTTGCATAAAGTACTGAGTACTGTAGCATGCATACTTGGGTAGCAATTCTGTTCTCACTGCAGTCAACTGTGTGTGTGTTTGTGTGTGTGTGTGTGTGTGTGTGTGTGTGTGTGTGTGTGTGTGTGTGTGTGTGTGTGTGTGTGTGTGTGTGTGTGTGTGTGTCTAGCCCAAAGAGCAGAAGTGTGTATCCTACAGTTACCATTCCAATCCCATGAATTGGCAGTATTTTGATAGCTGCACATGCCTATAAATCCATTTCATGCAGGCCTCCCAACATCTTCTCTCTAACATGCCCTGCTGATGTCATTCACTCTAAGTTGACCTACCATCCTGTAAAAGTCAGACTTGTGCTGTGGTGCTTGCATAAAGTACTGCATTCTCTAGTCTGTGTACTTATGTAGGGGTTCTGTTCTCACCGCATTCAACTGTGTGTGTGTGTGTGTGTGTGTGTGTGTGTGTGTGTGTGTGTGTGTGTGTGTGTGTGTGTGTGTGTGTGTGTGTGTGTGTGTGTGTGTGTGTGTGTGTGTGTGTGTGTGTGTGTGTGTGTGTGTGTGTGCTCTCGCTTGACATTACAGAGAGCCTTTTACACCAGCATGTGAGGCACTGTTATTACCATATTCTTCTCAACAGACACTGCTGATGTCAGTTATATCTAATTTGTGGATATGCACTATTTCCACTAGGGCAAAGTCAGGTACTGATACAGATTGCAGTGTCATGGCTTTCAGTCTATCTGCATACATCATGGCATCATTTGTAGGCCCTGTGTTTTCATAGAGAGAAACCCCTGTGATCTCTCCAGCTGCTGCATGGGTCTGCTGAGGTACATGGAAAACAGCATTATACGCTATTAGTGTTCTGATGAAGTTCTAGTACAGTGCTGTCGTACAATCCTAAGATCTGAATATGATGGCCTGATTTATGATGTGCACAACAAAGGCTTTCAATACCAGTGTGGACACTTGGTGGTCAAAATTCAGATTGCTGTCTACATATTTTGCCAGTGCTTGCATTACTGGCTTTCAACACAGCAGAACTGTTGTTAATGATGCAATTAGCATGGAATTCCACTTTTCAGAAGAACAAAATAAAGACACTTTTCTGCATTTATTTATAGACTGTATGGCTTTATCACCAATCATTTGTCTGTGTTAGCCCCTCCTGTAGTATGTTATCATCATAGGTAGACTCAATGATTGCACCCAGTATGCAAGAACACGCAAATGCGGTAAGCTAAAGACCATATACTTTAGCCTGAACTATTGAGATATAGATTCAAAACAGTAAAGGGACAAGCACAATACAGGCTGATTCGCCAACGTTTACAGTATGTGTTCTGTCAGTGAGTCATTGGTTACCCATCTAGTGACATGAGGTTTAATCTCCAGCTGGGAGACTTTCTCAATGATCCCTGCTTGGAGGATTGTGTTCAAATCCTACACCAGTTGAGGATAGCCAGTATGCACTGTCTTATCTACATCCAGACCTGTCACACAGAAGTAGTGGGCTGTGACATCACCATAAATCACCTATCTCATGACTCATAACATACACCTTCCTGACATGGTTTATTACACACTTTAACACACCCTCCACACAGAGTATGTTGCTGTAGAAGGGTGTTTTTAACATGCATCCATGTGAGGTGGGGGGGGGGGGCGGCACCTGATGTATGCATGTATAGACACATCCTGACTCTCCTCATCTGTGAGGTAGACCAACATGTCATCATGGACCTTTTCTAATTGGACACTAGTGATATCCTGACTATGTGCAACAGATCTGTGTGTGTTGTTAATACTACATCATGTCTGTTACATCTGTCAGATGTCCTCAAAGAGATCATTGAAGGTTTGCATGATGACAACACTATCATCCTTTTGAACTTGACAAGCCCAAGGTATGTGACACAAATCCACACTGAAGTATTCACTCATCACTGTCAGATGTGGCCATAAACACCTATATCCCACGTGGGTAGACCAGTGCAGCACATGCATGGTATCTAAATATGTTGACATGTATAAAGTGACCTATATGTCAGGTCCAGTAATTAGGGCTGTCTGCTAGGCCCTTTCCTGTCCATTATTTAAGTAACATAAATCACCTATCTCATGACTCATAACATACACCTTCCTGACATGGTTTATTACACACTTTAACACACCCTCCACACAGAGTATGTTGCTGTAGAAGGGTGTTTTTAACATGCATCCATGTGAGGTGGGGGGGGGCACCTGATGTATGCATGTATAGACACATCCTGACTCTCCTCATCTGTGAGGTAGACCAACATGTCATCATGGACCTTTTCTAATTGGACACTAGTGATATCCTGACTATGTGCAACAGATCTGTGCGTGTTGTTAATACTACATCATGCCTGTTACATCTGTTAGATGTCCTCAAAGAGATCATTGAAGGTTTGCATGATGACAACACTATCATCCTTTTGAACTTGACAAGCCCAAGGTATGTGACACAAATCCACACTGAAGTATTCACTCATCACTGTCAGATGTGGCCATAAACACCTATATCCCAAGTGGGTAGACCAGTGCAGCACATGCATGGTATCTAAATATGTTGACATGTATAAAGTGACCTATATGTCAGGTCCAGTAATTAGGGCTGTCTGCTAGGCCCTTTCCTGTCCATTATTTAAGTAACTTTACAAAACCAACACAAATGTAACCCTAAAAGCTTCTGGAGCTCAGTCAATAATCTTCTACACCCTGGATCAGAAAATAAACCCTGCCCTGACCCAGAAAAAAACCTGTAGAAATTGCCACGTTTCAACACTTATTTTATTGAAGTTATAACTAATCTCACTACCAACTTCCATCAAACTATACCCTACCAACCCAACTCACCTGCCTCTGTTACCTCCCATGCCCTGCCTCCCAACTTTTCACTAGCCCCCATTCAAACAGCTATAGTTAAGAAACTACTGCTGAAATTAAAACCATGTACTAATGTCCTCAAAAACCTGCCTCCAGAATTCCTACAAATAGCTGCAGATTCCATTGCTTACCCCATTAGCATACTTCTTAACAGATCCATTCATAAGTGCCATGTCCCTTCTATTTGGAAAAAAGCCTTTATCCTCCCACTCCACAAAGGCAGTAACAACATAGAGGTCTGCAACTTCCGGCCCATTGCCATCCTTTCTGATCTCTAAAATCCTCGAAAAATGTGCCCATAGTCAACTCCTTAATTTCCTACTTGATAACAGCATATTATCACCAACCCAGTATGATTTCAGACCAGGCCACAGCACCACTACCGCTCTTATCTCCTTCTGTGAATCTGTCAATCGAGCCCATAAAGCCAGGAAATTTGTTTCCTCCCTATTCCTCAATCTGTCCAAACATTTGACACCATCTCCCACCCTCTTCACCTTAGAAAACTATCCAACATAGGTACCTCTCCCTCCACCCTAAACTGGTTTTCCAACTACCTCTCAGACAGGCAACAAGCCACAAAATAGCTAAACTCCTTCTCTCCATTCCTTAACACCACTACAGGTGTTCCCCTAGGGTCCATATTGAGCCCACTACTTTTCAGCGTTTTTATCAATGACTTCCATTCTAGTCTCACTCAAGCCACAGTCATCCAATATGCATATGACTCTACTATCATCTGTACTGCCAACTCCCCACAAGAACTTCAGAAACTTACACAAGCAGCCCTTAGCTCAACTGAATTATGGATGTCTAGCAACCATTTAGCATTAACCCCCCCAAAAAACTAGGATAGTATTATTCACCCCTAAGAAATTAGGCACCATTCACAATGACACTTTTTCCATTCACTCCCATGACAACATTTCTATTGAGGTAGTCACTCATACCAAACTTCTAGGTGTCACCATTGAACACCTAACATTCATAACAACATTAAAAAAGCACACCAGAAACTGGGCATGCTATATCGTCACAAAACTTACCTCAACTACTCTTCTCTTTATCAACATTCAGAGTAGCCTAAAATCCAAACTGAAATTATGCTATAATAAAATTGCAAAGTTTGTCACAAATGGACAGCACCTATCCCACCACTGCACCTCCCTTAGACAACTGAACTGACTCGAACTACCTCATCACCTCACTTATATTCAACTAACCCCTGCCCATAAACTAATTCACAACCCATCCAGCTGCCCAGCCCTTTCTAATCTATTTAAACTATACCACCCAAATAGACCGCTCCGATCTGAAAATCAAATGCGTTTACAGGTCAAGATACCCAACCTCATTGCTGGCCACTGGCTCAACTCCATTTCCACTGCCTAAGCTATGGAACTCTCTCCCACCCTCACTTAGATCCATTAGCAGCACTCTCATCTTTAAAAACTCTCTGAAACTCTACCTCTACTCCCACTGGCAATGTCCTTGCACTAACTCTCCTCAACCCCCTACCTGACCTTTATCTCTCCCTGCTCTTCACCCACCTCTGTTCTGTTCTTCCATTTCCTCCTCCTATTCCATCTCTTGTATATCCTTAACAGCTAACCCTCCTCTGTACCATCACACAAATGCACTGACAACTGATATTCCTAGCACCCTCTGTGCCTCTTCCTGTATAAACAATCTTCCTGAATACCCAGTAGCTAATGTCACTCAAGCATATTCCCCTTTTCTTGGTTTACCAAACTCCTAGGCAGCCTTAATCTGTAGTATTGATATGTTTTTGTTAACAGACTGTATATAAGTCATTGCAACTCAATATTCTATCAACCCAAACCAGACACAACTGTTATCCTACATATGTATCTCTTCTCATAGCATGTATTATACTATTAGTTTTTGCTTTACGTAATTGTATGTATGTTACCTCTGTTGAACTTTGGCACTGTATCTTGTGCTTTAGCTAATTGTAAATATTAATCTCTGTGTATCTCTGTGAAACTTTTCTCCCTGGGCCTCCACTGAAAATGGGCACTTTATGGCCCAGTGGACTTTCCCAATAAACAAATGCAATAAATAAATAAATGGACATCACACATGACATACACTTCCTGTGTCTAAACAGCTGCCTGAATGACCAGAGATTGTTGGCAATCCATTGACTCCAACTGTGATATTAGTATAAAACAGACACTATCAACACACACCATGACAACACACACACAACATGAAAAGAGACATGGAAGAGTTCTCTGATCATGTAGCCCAGGCGGGTATGACCCTGACCCTGAGTAGCATCCTGCCCTCACCAAGAATGATACCGCAGTATAAAGAAAAAATGATCAATTTCAACAATTGGCTAAGCTTCTGGTGTCATTCAAATGTGATCCAGTGTCTGTCAGCCTGGAACGACATGCTCGACAAGCCTCATTGCTTCGCAAGAGACGGCTTGCACCTGTCATCCCTAGGCTTTTGAATACTGCCCAAGGCTCTTGCTGCCCCCATAGTGCCTTTTTTAGTCAAGGCTCAAAAGTCAAACCCACCTCCATAAACAACACAAATAAAAAAATGAGGGTTATGCTACTCAATGCCAGGAGTTTAAATCTCAAAATGCACACACTCAAAGCACTCCTCAGTATGGAGAAATTTGACATCGGTGCAGTAACAGAAAGCTGGTTGAAGGCTCCACAGAGCACCCCAGCACTACTGGGCTACAACTCATACCACACATTTCGGCCACAGAACATGGACCGAAACACAAAGGGGGGGGGGTGTATCCATATTCATCAAGGATACATACACCTCCAGGTTAGTGGCGCAGCATGATACCTCAGAGATCATCCATGTGCAACTAACATCAGGCAAATCTGCAATGCAAATTGTGGCCTGCTACAGATCACCCTCCATGACCCAGGACCACCACTCCACCTTTCTGGAGACACTGGAAAACAAGAACGTCCTACCGAACACCCTGATAGTGGACAATTTCAATTACCCTACCGTTAACTGGGAAAACTACTCAAGTACAAACTCCCAGGTCCAGCGCTTCCTGGAATTTATCAACTCAAATGCCCTGGATCAGCTGATAAACTCCCCTACCAGAGGTGAAAACATATTGGACCTGGTCATCACCAACATGGGCGACAGGTGTTCCACACTGGAAGTCAACCCGTCACTGGTTAGATCAGACCATAAACTAATCACTCTGGATGTCCACACCACACCACCACCAACTCCAAACAGGGAAACCACGGTGAAAAACTTTTCTATAGCAAACTTCACCTTACTTAAGACAGAGGTGGTAAGTTTCACAGCCCCAACATTAAAGGATAACAGTGTCCAAGATGCAGGAACCTTTACAAATGCACTCTATGAGCACCTGCAAGGATGCATGGATCATGCCATCCCTAGCAAAACCAAGACTCACTCCCTTAAGAGAAGGAAACCAGTCTGGTGGAACCCTGCCATAAACAGGCTATACAATAGAAGGAGAAAACTAGTTCAGAAAAAAAGCAAATCCCAAGAAGGAAAGACATTCCTGATCAGTATCAATAAGAAACTAAGGTCCCTCATAAAATCCTCCAAGGCTAAATTTGAAAGAAAAATAGCCAAGGATTCGAAAGATAACCACAAAGCCTTCTTTAGCTATATCAAGAATCTAAGTGGCAACTCTCAGCTATGCTGTGAGCTAGTGCAAAATAGCACAAAATATACTGAACCCACTGATATTGCCAACATCCTGGCACATAGATTCAGTGCAAACTTCACCTCCCTCTCACCCCCAAAAGGGCCCACAACAATACCGGAAAAGTGTAGTGTCCTGGAAATCACAAATGCACAGGTGAAAACAGCCCTTTCAAAAGCCAAACGTACAGCATCAATGGGGCCAGATGGTGTCCCAGGCTGCGTCTTGCACGAACTACAGAACGGACTAACCCTCCACCTAAACACACTGTTCAACCTCAGCCTCTCCACAGTCTATGTGCCCATAGAATGGTGCACAGCAACGGTTATTCTGCTCCACAAAGGAGCCTGACTAGCCTGGTCTACATCATCATGGAACTCATTAACAAAGACATCGGGAACCTCCAAATACTTGACCCGACCCAGTTCAGCTTTGTTAAGGGCAGATCATGCCTACTAAACCTGGTTGACTTCTTCGAGACAGTCACCAAGGCCATAGATGAGGGGAAGGTAGTTCACACAGCCTACCTTGACCTCACCAAGGCTTTTGACACCATTCCCCACTCAGGAATTCTAGAAAAACTCACCAGCCTGAACATAAACCCCTACATCACGAGATGGGTTGCCAACTGGCTTACAGACAGAACTCACACGGTAAGAATAGCAGGCTCCAGGTCCGACTCTAAACCAGTCACAAGTGATGTCCCACAAGGCTCGGTCCTGGGACCTCTACTGTTCGGCATATACTTCTCAGAAGTACAGGCAAACACAGGAGAACTATGGCTAACCAAGTTTGCCGATGACTGCAAACTGGGAGCCATAATTGACTCTCCGGATGACATGGACATTCTCCAAAAGGGCCTTACTGAGACGAACACCTGGTGTCAAAGTCATGGTCTCAAGCTAAATGCCAAAAAATGCATAGTCATCCTGTTTGGGAAAAACAAAACACCCATGACATACCACATAGGTGGCAGCCCCTTTAATACAGAAAAGGTAATAAGAGATCTGGGGACTCAGGTAGATAGTAATCTCTCCTTTGTCAATCATATTGCTAAAGTAGTTAGGAAATCCTTCTATGTAGCCCATCTAATTACTAAAGGATTCACATCTAGAAATAAAGAGGTTATAGTGCCCCTCTACTTGTCACTCATCTGACCCATCATAGAGTACAATGCCCCATTTGGGATGTACCTCACAAGACACTTCCAATAGCTGGAAAAACCACAAAAGTACCTCACCAAGAGGATCACTGGCCTCAAACATATGTCCTATGCAGCCCGACTGGAAAAACTCCAGTTGTACTCGCATATCGCTTACTCAGAGGTGATCTCTGCCTGACTTACAAAGCCATGTCCAACTCAGAATTGATGGACATGCTCCACCTAAAGAAATCCAAGTCACTGCGAGCCACTCACTCTAGTGAGCTAAACCTCACCACAACAATAAATAGAACATGCTGGAGGGGTAGATTCCTGTCACAGAGACTCCCCATGCTTTGGAACAAAATTCCTAACTACATTAGGCGGAGCCCCTCACTAACACTCTTCAAGAGAAACCTTGACGAGTGGATGGGTAACAGAAAATATACCCCTGGGATCACTTTGTTGGCTCTTCTTGACAGAGGCTCAGTTAATTAATCACTGGGGCGGCGAAAGCTGACACATTCTGGCTAGGCTTATAAATGCCCTTGGGCAGATAGCCTAGTACCTACCTATGAACCAGAGATTGCTGTCCCAGCCATGACAACACCTGCAATGACAAGAAAGCATGAGAGGATTTGTTACATCAGGAAAGGATCCACAAAACCCAAGTATAATGTGGACATCACACCCTATAATCAGACCAGCAGGTATGTGACCTGTGTCCTGTGGTAAATGGTAAGTGGAACATCCACCAGCATGCGGTCACAGTCCTGACTACTCCCTTGTATGTAACACAAGTACTGAGTATGTGAAGGACATCACATCAGAGGCCATAATACCTCCATAGATCCCAGCCTTCACCAAACCAGTAACTGAGTACAATGCACCCTTCTTCATTTACTTCCCTACACATCTTCCACTAATGTGTAACTGAAGTGTACCACCTTTGTCACAGTGAGCTGTCACACAGCTTACTGGCCATACCTAGGTATTCTTTTTGTGGCATAAACATTACTGTCTCATGGTGCGGAACCCCCATCAAGTTATTAGCCCAGATGCATCTGTGATACCTGTTCTTGTGATGGATACAATACATACATAGGTGTTTGACAACACTAATGTCATGGATAACATTCATGACAGTGTGATTGTGCCACATACATAAGCCATGCATGCCAGTTAGCTAGCCTGTATTGATCATAATGTTGCATACAGGTATAGTAGTGTCCCTCCTAACACCTCCAGCAGATGTCAAAATGCCAGGACAGTGTACATGATTAACCTCATAAAGTGTGGATGTATTATAATAGTTGTACAAGTGTGTTTGTGCAGAATCATCTCTGATCACTCTAAATCATATATGTTATGTCAGAGGCATGGGATTACTGGTGGTATTATTCTGATAACGTCCATGATTGTGGTTGTTTCTTTTAATGTTGTCCATGAGCCTTTACCTGTGTCCCACCTGCTGGAGTCCTCTGCTGAGATTACACTCATATTCAGGCAAATCAGTTTGCACAGCTTCACAATATGGACTCTACCGCAGTTGTATGTCAGATCCCTGCTATGTGTCCTCTGCATTATTCATGTAAGGATGATTATCTCACACAGACATCCTCCCCAGTGTTATGTTTCCTTGTGTTACAGTCACATAATACACATTTACACTGTGCAGTCCCTACTGTACCATACTGATATGTGATTGGTGTTCAAGCTACAACTGTCTTCCATTGATGTGCCCTCATCTGCTGTACATTAGGTTGTTTCATCTGTCCTCCTTCCCTGTGTTCATTCCTACAATTCATGTCTCTTGTCACTATTTAATACATACACTTCCCCCAAGTGTTTATTTTACATGGCAGTCCATATACCCTTACAGATCATTTACACAACTTCAGTAGAGAATGCCAAGAATGGGATTTCACAATACTCTGCACTGTAAATACATTGTCTTGTGCTGTTTTTGGACCATATACTTAACATTCATAACTCTCAACTGTCTAGATTTTCACAGACTGTCCAGATGTGTTCCTTATCAAATTTGTGGCTTTCTGCCATATCACTGTGATGATCTCAGGGCTGATGTGATTCAGTATTTACATGCATTTGAGTTTCAGACTTCAAATCCTTCAGATTATGTACATTAACACAAACCCCTGGTTATTCCAGCATATTGCTATAGGGCAAATATGTCCCTATTTCTGGGTCATTGTCCCCCCCATTATATTGGCCTTTGTCCAGATGTCTTGCACTAAGAGATTGAGAGCTATCTGTAAAGCTCTGGTGATCCCTGTGGCATTCTATGCAGAACCACTGACCTTCAGTGCTCTGACTTAAACAGGATTGCTATGTGTGTTCGCTTACACCATTTCCTGGCCAGTAACACTGTTACCAGCCATGAAACCTCGCTTACTTAATTTTTAATGTGGTGCGCGGCATGAACATGCAATGAGCACTGCTGCTCACCATGCACACATGTAAACTCCATGTAAAGCCTACATGGAATTATTGATTCCCACTATGTTCATAGGTTCATAGGTTCATAGGTAGGTACTAGGCTATTGGCCCTAGGGCCTATATAAGCCTAGTCAAAGGTACCCTGGCTTTCGCCACCCAAGAAAATTATCTTCCTGTGCCACTGTCGAGCAGAGCCACAGAAGTGATCCCCGGGGTGAATTTCCTATCTCCCATCCAATCATCAAGATTTTTCTTGAACAGTGCTAATGAGGAGCTTTGTTTGATATAGATAGGTAGTTTGTTCCAGAGTATGGGAAGTCTCTGGGACAGGAATCTATCCCTCCAGCATGTTCTGTTTATTGTGGTGACGAGGTTTAGGTCCCTAGAGCGTGTAGCTTGTAGGGATTGGTATTTCTTTAAGTGGAGCATGTCTAAAAGCTCTGGGTTTGACATAGCTTTGTGTGTTAGGCAGAGATCGCCTCTGAGTAGGCGATATGCAACGGAGTAAAGCTGCAGTTTTTTGAGACGGTCTGCATAGGGCATCTCTTTGAGGCCAGTAATCCTCTTTGTGAGGTATTTCTGTGGTCTTTCCAGTTGTTGTAGATGTCTTGTGAGGTACATACCAAAAGGGGCGTTGTACTCTATAATGGGTCTAATGAGTGACGAGTAGAGGAGAACAATGACCTCTTTTTTCCTGGATGAGAAACCTTTTGTGATGAGGTGTGCCACATAGAAGGATTTCCTGACTACTGTGGCGATGTGATTATCAAAGGAGAGACTACTGTCCACCTGTGTCCCAAGGTCTCTTATCACACTTTCGGTGTTAAGTAGACTACCACCTATGTGGTAGTTCATGGGTACTGAGTTTTTACCAAAAGGAATGACAATGCACTTTTTGGCATTGAGCTTGAGGCTATGGCTTTGACACCAGGCATCTGTCTCAGCAAGGCCCTTTTGTAGGATGTCCACATCTTTTGGAGTTTTGATTATGGCTCCTAGTTTGCAGTCATATGCGAACTTCATTAGCCAAGACCTTCTGTCCTGGCCTGCACTTCAGAGAACTAGATACCAAACAGGAGAGGACCCAGGACTGAACCCTGTGGTACTCCACTTGTCACTGGTCTGAAGCTGGATTTGGAGTCTGCTACTTTCACAGTGTGGGTTCTGTCAGTGAGCCAGTTGGCAACCCATCTTGTGACATAAGGATTTATACCTAGTTTAGTGAGTTTATCTATAATTCCAGAGTGGGGGATGGTGTCAAAAGTCTTGGCGAGATCTAGATAGGCTGTGTGAACCATCTTACCCTCATCTACAGCTTTGGTGACTGCTTCAAAGAAATCTATCAGGTTTAGGAGACATGATCTGCCTTTTACAAACCCAAACTGGGTGAGGTCCTGAGTTTGGAGATTACCAATGTCATTGTTTATAAGTTCCATGATGATACACTCTATAGCCTTGTAGACCAGGCTCGTTAGGCTAATTGGGCGGTAGTTTCCGGGGTCTGTGGTGGCTCCCCCTTTGTGGAGTGGGATAACTGTCACTGTGCGCCATTCAGTGGGCACATACCCTGAGGTGAGGCTATGATTGAACATGCTACTTAGGTGGGGTGCCAGTTCGTTCTGTAGTTCATGTAAAACACAGCCTGGGATGTCGTCAGGTCCCATGGATGCTGTGTTCTTGGCTTTGGATAGTGTGTTTTTTACCTGTGCAGCCGTGATTACAGGAACTTTGCATTCTTCTGGTATAGAGATGGGCCCTTTAGGGGATGACAGAGGGGTAAAGTTAGCACTGAACCTATCTGCCAGGATGTTGGCAATATCCGTTGGTTCTGTATATTTAGTGCCATTGTGCTGTAACACAGAGCAGATCTGAGTGTTGCCATTGAGATTCTTGACATAGCTATAGAATGCTTTGTGGTTGCCTTTAGAGTCAGTGGCGATTTTTTTTCATAACTAGCTTTGGAGGATTTTATGAGGGATCTCAGCTTCTTACTGAAGCTGACCAGGGAGTTTCTCCAATCATGGGATTTTACTCTTTTTTGCAACAGTTTTTTTCTTCGTTTGTAGAGTTTGTTTATGACAGGGGACCACCAGATTGGCTTCCTTTATTTGGAGGATAGCATCTTGGTTCTATTAGGGATTGCACGATCCATGCACTCATGTAAGTGCTTATAAAGTGCATTTGTGTAGGATTCAGCAGTCATACCTCTATTGTCCATCAGCATGGGTGTCGTGAAGTTTGCCACTTCTGTCTTAAGAAGCGTGAAGTTGGCTTTGGAGAAATTTTTTACTGTGGTTTCCCTAATGGGGGGTGGGGGAGGGATGTGGATGTCTAGGGTGATTAGCTTATGGTCGGATCTGACCAACGAGGAACTGACCTCTGGTGTGGAGCACCGGTTGCCCATGTTGGTAATAACCAGGGCTAGAATATTGCTGCCCCTGGTGGGGGTGTGGATAAGTTGATCCATGGCATTGGAATTTATGAATTCCAGAAAATGTTGAGCAAAAGAGTTGGTACACAACTAATTTTCTCAGTTAATGGTAGGGTAGTTGAAATCACCCATTATTAGGGTGTTAGGTTGTACCCTAATATTTTCCAGTGTATTAAGAAATGAGGAGTGGGAATCCTGGGGCATGGTGGGGGATCTGTAGCAAGCTACAATTTGGATTGCGGTCTTGCCCAGAGTTAGTTGCACTTGGATAATCTCGGATGCATTATGCTGATGCAACTAGCCTGGAGGTGTGGATATCCCTTATGAATATGGACACGCCTCCACCTTTAGTGTTTCGGTCCAGGTTAGGTGGCCGAAAGGTGTGGTGTGTTTATTTTGTGGGGAGGAAGAGAGAACAGAACATGATTTTTTTTTTAATATAAAAGAGTGGTGAAAGAGTGGAAATTGTTGCTTGAAGAATTTTTTTGATAATATTAATGACAAACATAGATATGAATATGATTATGTATGGATATTATAAGAAGAAGGAATATGTGAGAAGGGTAGATAAGAATTTATTTTATGTAGTATGGGTTATTTGGAATGAAAGACTGAATGAAATGTTTAATGGGAAATGGATTTTGTCAGATATTTTGCATTATAGTTCTGGAAGAAGGAGTGAGGGTTAATTATGGAAGAATAACAATGAGGATGTTATAAGAGAAGTGATAAGTAGTAAAAAAAATTTAAATATGTGTATATATTTGTCTGTAAATTTGTACATTTTGTACATATATAAATCATTATTTTATGCTGTGTTAAATAAAAGAATAAAAGACCCCTACTCTTTTTGATAAGTGCCATAGGATCTTCTGCATCCACCTGAGCTACCACCAACATAAGCAGATTTATTCCTCATCTGAAGGATGGCACACTTGGGAGTATAGCAACCCCCAACCCCACCCTTGCCATGTTGCATTGCAATGTCAGTATTAGAAAATGAGTTTAAATACCCAGAGTGGAAACAGAGCCCACAACCCTATGCAACAAAGGTGAGTATGCTACCTGTTGAGCTACTGATGTAAGGTTTACGGGGGGGGGGGTTGTCCCCTTTCTTTAGTTTTTATATGTTGTCACTGTGCAACACTTATATAATAAAGTACATGTTTTATTTATATTACATGTGCACTCTGCATATCCTCACTGCATTCATGTGGGTTTCCTCTGGGTGTTCCAGTTTCCTACCACATTCCAAAAACATGTGTCTGGAGCATTTCTCCCTGGGCCTACACTGAAAATGGGCACTGTCCCAGTCAGACATTCCCGGTAAACAAATGTTAAATAAATAGTTCTGAGCAGTCACAGCCAACCAGTTTTGTGTTTAGAGGCATTGTATTATAGTGGAAGCTTTTCAAACAGCTGATATGCCTGAAATATACTAATTGTCAAACTATCTCTGTCATGTATTCTGCAGAAGACTATTTATCTAGATCAGTTATTTATTATGTAAAATTGTAACCATGATCAAAGCTGGCACCATTGTAATATAGTACCTCTCTATTCCAGTTAGCCTGACCCAATCAATGACTTCTTGCAAACCCCCCCCCCCCCAGTTTGTTACACCAGGAACTACTGATCATACGTGAGTAAAATGTCTTTCTTTTGTGAGTTTACAGCATAGAGTATTCACTGTCCCAGAGAACACTGTGATTTCTGAATCAGGCTAATCTGAGAATGTATTGTTTCTGTGCAAAGGACAGCAAATCACAGATCTGAGTCCAGCATTAGGAGCCACAGGAACCAGAACTACAGACTGGCCAAGTCAATTTAGTTTCATCTGCATAGTAGTTGATGATCAGTCTTTCAAGATCTTTACTGTCTGTTTCATGAGGAAGCCAAGCAGACCAAACAGTCCCAAAGCACAGCATCTGCCCCATTGTCTAAATCTTCTTGTCTTCCTTTGCTGATTTTTTTTTTTGTCAGTAAATAACACTCACCTTGGTTTCAAGATACTCAGCACTGAGATGTATGTGCGTTGGTATCCATAGCAACCAACTCTAGATCATTAAGCTGGGAATCATGTTGGGCAGTAGTTTCCTTTAATTCCTTATGTGAGTCTGCTAATTATTGTGTTACATCCAGTACAATCTATATTAAGTCTAAACATTTATTCAGTAATGGCCCTTTCTTGAATGTTAGTCCTTGCCCTTCTATTTGTATTGCTCTCTAACAATTGCTGTATACACAGACAAGTATTGTATGTGTTCCTAGATGCATCTTGTAGCATACAATCAATGTTAGCTTCCTTTGTTTGCTGCACTGTTTCTCTGTTTTACTGTAAGTTGCACATGTACTTCTCTTACTGAGATTGTACTCATGGACTGAGTCTAAATATGGTTCATCAAGATCGGTGCTCTACCCTAGTTAACAAACACAAATAAATAAGTAAGGAATCTAATAAATAAAATACATACATACATTGTAAATGTAAGGAAAGTTATATTTTCTCTCAAAAAACATCACTTTTTTTGAAATAGAGAGCCTTGAAGCTCCTACCAACAGAATACCAATTTATGAAATATTTATCAGTGTTTTTACAACAGTTTGATTTTTTTCTGCATTCAGAGCATATAATATGCTCTTCACTAAATCTGGCTGACCAAAACAGAATTTTAGTTTAATAAATTTGAAAGGGCCAACTCCTTTGGTACACAGACATTGGGCCGGAGCATAGCCTAGACAACCCAGGGTCAACTAGCAGGCAGAGCAATGGAGAATTCTTCTGTGGAGGGATCAGGATGAGTGGCGTGATACCAGATTACCCACCACGAAAGAAGGTGCTGAAAGAATAAGAATGCCACATAGAGACAGTCCAGAAATGCAGCTACTGCATTTCAGGCTCATGGGGCAGGAGCTACATCTTAATATGGTCCATTTAGGAATAAGTGACAATGTCAATATACAGTGCAGTAGTACAGTTCTGTATTCTTACCTTCACTTGTCTTAACTAACTTCCAGCAATAAAAACTTATCAGTTGGAAATTCTTTCATTTATTCATTTGCTCACAATAATCATGCTACCCTTCTGAGAAATACAGCACAGCCAGAAACCTATTCTGGCTCTCAGTGGTAATACAGCAATAAAGGAATCTTGGATGTGTTGCCAGCATATTGCAGGATGACACATACTTGCTCACACACCCGTGGATAATTTTAGAGTAGCTCCAATTCAGCTGCATCATACCCTATGACATCTAAATAAAACACTTTCAAAGAATGCAAGTTAGCTAATTATTCCTCTCAAATTAATAAAATCTGATACCCTTCTTCCTGTATCCGAATAAAAATTAATTAGTATATTGATTATCTTTATACTATATCCATTTATGTTTAGGGTCAATCTCTATCAAGATATTTGTATGGTTATCAGGCCTGAGACATATATTTACTTCTGAGCTTATAGTCTGCAACATTATAAATTTTAATATGGTGCTTGTCATTGTAATTCTGTACTGTTGTCAGTAGGTTATGTATGCTTTTGTAGTCTTTTTTTATCATTTGTACCCATCCTCCCACACAAAATAAAAATCATCCTTTCTCAGTATCCTTTCATGATGAAACTTTAAAATAAAATATACCAAAGTCGCTCTCAAGTCTCCTGCAAATTAATATGCTAAAAGCATAGGTACATTTCATGTCTTGCTGTTATGTGCAGCTCTTGCTGATTTCTCCAGTGACATCCGATTATTGTTTAAACAGAGTTTCTCATCAGCTCAGACAAAATTAGCTCTTCCTTTACAGAGATTTTGTCTTCTTGTTTAAGCAATAATTGTAAGAGAACAGCGGAAGATGAAGTAGGTGTGTACTGCACTACAATATAATGATAATAATAAGATTACACGTACAAGAACATTGTAGACAGACGAGTATTTGTTACGTACTTGCAGTTGAAAGAAGAGAGAGCAAATCATTATGCAGCTTAAGTTTCCATCAACTTCTATTATTATGTTAATTATACACTTTAAAAGAAATAAAGATTTGAAGCTAATTTTAGAGCACGTCAAATTTCCAGATATCCTATAGACCAGAGACAGAAATAAATACTTCTCTTTCAGAAATCATAGCTGTGACAATGCAGTGAGTTACTGTCACTCACAAAAATACATAAAAAATGGATATTTCAAAGAAGGGCCTTTAGGATTTTGTTGCTGCCAGACTGCTTACATTTGCACTGAGTAGGGATGCCTAAATTGGCTAGTCAAGTGTACTTCCACAACCATGTATCACATATGCAGACAGTGCAGATTTAAGATCTCGGAGGCTAGACTGCGTGGAGGTTTCCAGCATTACTCATTGTGACAGTTATTACTGGCAGAAATGTATGCTTTCTTGTTTTCCCTCCCTCAAACTGATGGAACCTGTGGCACCATGCAAACCAAACATGGTAAATTATAGTGCTGTGTGACTAACAGACACATTTCTTCATCTGATTCAACACAAATGATTCATTCACCATGTCAAATTAAATGGTGAAAAAAAAAGTCAGTCAAAAAGAATCATGATGTTCTATCTTGGGTGTGCAGAAAGGCGTGTTCATTTTAAAAGTTGTGAGATGATTGCCCCAGAGTGCAGTGGCAAAACATAGCCAGATGTAGGGCACTGAGCCAAAGTGGAACAGTTTAAAGGTATAGTTCTGGTGTTGGACGACTGTCTAGAAAATGAAAACCTGAGTGACTAAGGAACATCTACCTTCTCTCTGAGAGATGGTGTGGGATCAGTATGTGCCATATCTGCCTACAGATGAAGATCACAAGAATTGCAGTTGCACGCCCCATTTGACAACTGCAACGGTTGCACAAATGAGTGCACTAGCACCATGTGGAGATAAGTGAGGTATACACTGGCAAATTATGGTGTAGGTTTGTAGTCTCCTGCATGTGTTTTTGTTATTGCTGCTTTTCCATTGCTTTCTGTTACTTCAATGGCCCGACAGTGATTTTGCTCACTTGTACTCTAGATGATAGAGGGAATGCACTGTCAATTGCCATCTTGGATTCAGTTTTGCCCTGGTCAACAATCTTGAGAGGGTGATACTTGTCTTCTATTTTGTAATTGTAAGGAACAAAGATTTCTGTACTATGTTCTGCCTTACAACTGACATCTTATACTTTGAACACTGACTGGTTAACTGTATTCTTGGTAAGGAGGCAGAACATACCTGTTTCTTGTTAGCTTTCAGTTGTTGTCCTGGAAATGCTGAGCTGGACTAGTTAAAGAGTCAGGGGAGGCCGGGCTTAGCTTCCCATTTGACTGCAGACTTACATACAAGGATTCTGTTTTTCCTGCACGTATTTGTGCTGTCAATGTTTTGCTCCTACTTTGGAACTGATATTTAAATAGCCTGACAGTGATTTTACTCATTTGTGCTCAGACTGGTAGATGGAACATGCTATGAGTTACTACAGCCATCAGTTCCTATCTTAAATTCAGCTTTGGACTGGTCAAGTGATCTTGAGGTGGTGATATGAGTTCACTGCTTTGTAAATGGTTCATAAGTAAGTACTAGGCTAGCTGTCCTTGCGGGGCATTTTAAACCTAGCCAGTTTCCCTTTTTTTGCTTGAATTAACCTATGTCATTTGGTTAAAGATTGGCCTTACCCATCCCATGGTCAATAGGATGGATGGTTGGTATAATGGATAAGGTGTTTACCTTACAGACATAAGGTACAGGGTTTGATTCTTACATGGGGTAACCAGCTAGTCTTAAAATGGCCCATAAGGGAAGTTACCCTAGTGCTAATCTATGAATAATTATATATTACCACTAATAAGAAAAACTGGGATCATACTATAGATAATTTGAGGGGACCATTGCATGCGATGAAGCATTTAAGAGCTGTCTCTGTCCATTAGTAGTACATGGGCTATTCCAGGATAAATTTCCTGTTTCCCATCCATAGATCCAAGTTGTGCTTGAATATGGACAGAAATGAACATTGTTTTATGTGGATGGGGAGTCTATTCCTGAGCAGCAGTATCCTCTGTGAGATATAACTCTCCCTCCAAACCATTCTGTTAATGTTGCAGAAGAAGTTTTAATCTCTAGACTGAGTATCTCTGATGCCATTTGATTTGCTAATGTGCAATAAATTCATCAGTATTGGATTGGAGGATGACTTGTATGCCAGACACTGGTCAACTCTTAGCAGTCTGTAGGATACTGAGTATAGTGACAGGGCTTTGAACCGGTCCATGTAGGATATGTTGCTCAGGTCTTGTATCTTTTTAGTAAGGTATCTCTTCTGGCATTCCAGTTGTTGCATGTGTCTGGAGGGATACATGCCAAAGGGGGCATTATATTCAATGACTGGCCTAATGAGGACATACCTAGATCTAGACACAATCCCTTTGTTTATAAGCTGTGTAATATAGAAGGACATTTTGTCCACATAAGTTCCCACATCCTGAACATTTAGGTCAACATGTAGGGGTATATTGTTAATGTGGTAGTTCCCTAGGATAGATGACATCCCAAAGGATACAATAATGCATTTTTTGGCATTTGAAAACACAAACCTGTCTGATGGACATCCTCTGTCAACAGGCTTTACAACAAAAGGAAGAAACTGTAGTCCAAGGGTAAAAAGGAACAAATTCCAATTCGAAAATCTCCCTCCTCTGCCTCAACAAGAAAATTAGAACACTAGTGAAACTCCAAAGCCAGTTATGAGTTGAAACTAGCCTCCAAAACAAAGGGAAACCTCAAGTCCTTCTTTGGTTACATTAGGAACCTCCATGGCAAAGCCCAAGTTTGTTCTGAATTAGTACTTAATGGTAGCATGTACACTGATCCTGCCGACTTAGCCAACCTACTAGCTGATAGGTTCAGTGCAAACTTCACCCCCTTATTGCCCACCAAAGACCCAGTCGACATCCCCAATGCTTGTCATACACCTCACATCTCCATAGATCAAGTGTTAAAGGCCCTATCCAAGGCAAAGAACACAGCTTCCATGAGACCTGATAATATCCCAGCCTGTATTCTGCACCATCTCCAGCAAGAATTAGCTTTGCCACTAAGCACCCTAGTCAACCACAGCCTGAGTACAGGCTTCATTCCAGCAGAGTGGAGAACCGCCATTGTCATCCCCTTGCACAAAGGTGGTGCCACTACTAACCTGAGAAACTATCGCGCCATTAGCTTGACAAGTCTGTTCTGTAAAGCCATGGAGCGTATTATTATGAATCTCATAAACAAGGACATAGGCAATCTCCAAACACTCGACCCCACCCAATTCGGATTCGTCAGGGGCAGATCTTGCCTACTGAACCTAGTTGACTTATTTGAGACTGCCACCAAGGCCCTGGATGAGGGAAAGACAGTACATACAGCTTATCTTGACCTGGCCAAGGCCTTTGACACAATTCCCCACTCAGGGATCATTGAAAAGCTAACACAACTTGGTGTTAATCCCTGTCTTATCAGATGGGTGGCCAACTGGCTCACAGATAGGACCCACAAGGTCAAAACAGGTGCCACCACCTCCAACAGCAGACCTGTCAGTAGTGGTGTTCCCCAGGGATCTATCTTGGGACCCCTACTGTTTGGCATCTACTTCTCAGAGGCCCAGGCAAAGACCAAGGGCCTGTGGCTGACCATGTTTGTGGATGACTGTAAGTTGGGTGCCGTCATTGACTCCCCAAATGACATTAACATACTGCAAGTGGGTCTCACAGCTACAAATAACTGGTGCCAAAGTCATGGCCTTAAGTTAAACACAAAAAAATGTATTATCATATCATTCTGCAAAAACAGTCCCTACTGATTACCACATCAACGGCAAGCCCCTAAGCACACAACCCGTTGTGAGAGACCTGGCTACTCAGGTTGACAACAATCTCACATCCAACCATCATGTGGTGGCAGTGGTCAGAAAAGCCTTTTACTTGGTTCATCTCAATATGTAAAGGGATTGCATCCAGAAAAAAAGAGGTTATTACCTCTCTGTACTCCTACCTCATTAGTCCTATAATCGAGTATAATGCCCCGTTTGGTATGTACCTCTCCAAACACCTGCATCAACTGGAAAGGCCAGAGAAATACCTCACAAAGAGAATCCATGGTTTCCAACACCTGCCTTATGTGGACAAGCCTAAATCACTTTCACTTTACTCTGTATCATACAGATTGCTCAGAGATGATCTGTGTCTCGCCTACAAGACAATATCAGACCCTGCCCTACTAGAGATGCTCCATATCCATAAGTCTAACTCCTCACGCATTACCCACTTGATAGGCCGAAATCTAATATGTGGCATTAACAAAACCTGCTGGAGAGACAGGTTTGCCTCCCAGGGACTGCCCCATCTCTGGAATAGACTTCCCATACATGGCAAGCAGAGTACCTTGCTGACCTTCTTCAAGCGCAACCTTGATGAGTGGATGGGAAACCAAAAATTTGTCCTAGGGTTTCTACATTTGTCCTTCATTGACAGGGGTGACAGGTGCTGACTGAGGTTTCTTTTTTGGGGATAAACTCTTGGCTAGGCTTGTAAGGACCCCAGGGCCATTAGCCTAGTAAACTCATGTGGTCCTATTTAGTTTCCATCCATGATAATAAGGAACAAAATGTTTTTTACAGTATCTGTCCTGCTTTACACATGACAACTTATTCTTTCAACAGTGACTTGTTAACTGTGCTCCAGGTGGGAGGTAGAGTGCACATGTTCCTGCTTTAGCTGTTAGCTGTTGTCCTGGAAACAGACTTTTTGGACTGGTTAGACTTGAAGAAGGTGAGGTTAACTTCCTATTTATTACATGAGGATGCACATGAATGGCGTGTATGTGAGTGGCCGCAACCTCAGAAACAAAAAAAAAAGAAATAGTTCATTTTGGAATCAGTTCTAAGTTGTCAGTCTATATCAGTGATGGCAAACCTATGACATGCATGTCAAAGGTAACATGCCATGATGGTTTGGGTGACATGCCAGCGTTCTCCAACACCCAAGTTACCAAAGAAACTGCTTTTGCATTCATTGCTCGTGTGAAGTGTATTCAATTATTTTGTACCAGAAGCCAGTTCGACGACACTGCTGCAGAGGTAAGGAAGTTATTAGCCTCAATGCCTATTTTGGTATACTGTTGTGATGGAGTCTGCAAAGGGCAGTGCTGACATTCTTTTCTCTTCATGGTTACACTTCTGCAAAGGGCAAGTAGTCTGCATTTCTAAGCTTGTGCTGTTTTACATTCCTCTCAGATGTCCTTCTTAATCCCTCCTAAAACTGGTGACTTTTTACACTTAATAATGACAGTAATTAGATTTATAGACTTATTTTACTTCAAATAATGTATAGTAATTCACATTTATTTTTTTCTGTCAGTGTCTCAAAAGATTAATAGTACCAGTAGTTTAAAACTGTCCATGTCTCTTATTTCTAGATTTGTACATGATTCTGTCATGATTTGTCCCTGTTTTATTGAGAGCTATGCTGTTTTATTTTTATTTGTTTATTGATTTAGTTATTTATTTTTAATTTATTCTTGTTTGGGGGGGGGGGGTTGACACGCCAGCAGAGTCAAGTTAGGCATTTTCTGAATTTTTGGCACACCGAGCCCAAAGGTTTGCCATCACTGGTCTATATTCTTGCAGTGTTAAAATTTGTTTTGATAGTAAGTTGCAAGCAGTAAAAATGTTTTAGTCCCTTTAGCTTTATATATGTGTCAGGCATATTTTTTATCAACCAGAGGAGAAGTTATGTTCAATAATTAATAAAGAATTGAATTAATTTATCTGTGAGGGAAAGAGGGCAAGAGTTAAATGGATTAAGTTGATCTTTCCAATAGAACAAGGTGGTTTAGCATTACCTGTTCTGAAGGGATATTTTAGGTCTACACAGTTAAGGCTTATAAACATACCACAAGCAGAAGGTTATAATACAAAGTGGAAAGTGATAATGTTGAAGTAGGGGAGAAGTTCAAGAAATAAGGACAAAGTGGGATTTTGGATGGAGATCCTTAATGAGAATAACAACCATACAGTATATTATATTTATAAAGTATCATAAAGTATTCCCAGAACTAAGCAACACAAGAATGGAGAAAGGAGATTTTGTCAATAGGGATGAATACATGTAGGGGTACAGAAAATAGGCAGGGTGGGGTCTGGAATTTACTGGAAAAAATGACAAAGGAAGCACGGTATTGGGAGCAAATAACTAGAGAGGGAGAGGTAATAAAGTGGGATGATGCCAATTAGATGTTTGGACTACAGGCTAGATACTGTCTTCCCTGCGAAGGATTGATATCAGTGTATAGGCAAAGAGAAAGGAACAGGGGAATCCTAAGTGAAATACCTGTTCTGGTAGAGTTTTTATTTTAGTCTTGAACAGAAGCTGCTGTTAAAGAAGGGATAGTTCATAGGGCATATAAAATATTGCATGATAACTATAAGAATCAATTAGAGAAGATTAGAAAAAGATACTGGAAAAGCAATTTATAAGTAAACAATGGGAAACATATGTATGGCTGTGAAGTATACAACAAAGCTCAAAAGGCTTAGGATTTTGGATTTGAAGTGTTTGAAGTGTTTGCATAGGTTTTTTATACCCCAAGCAGACTTCAAATAAATTTTTCTTCAGCTAGTTAGCAAATGTTGGAGATGTGATGGGGAAGAAAGAGGTAACTGGGAGCATGTGTTTTGGGAGTGTAGTGAGTTGTAAGATTTTAAAAATTCCCTACAGAGTACTCTATCAAAAGTACTGTGTATGCAAATGGCTGTAACTAAGGAAATGATTCTTTTGAGCTGAGACACAGGATCTAAATTGCCTAGACATAGTAAAGGCTTGTTAAGTTTAATTCTGTTGGCTGAAAAAGCCAGCATGGCCAAATCACCTAGAGCCATATATTTTACACCATCAACTGTCTAGCCATGTCACGGCATGCAATCTGTAATCCATGTTCTTCTATCATGAGGATATACTGCTCATTAGAGTAGATGCCAAATGGGGATGGTATATGCAACTCGTCCCCATATAGGGCACCATGTAGTGTCTGTGTTGCTGCCCACAGCTCCATTCTTAGGTGAGTTTGGGATGGAAACACTTAGCATTTTTTTCAAAGGTGGGAGGAACCCTGCAGAGACACAGGGAGAACATGCAAACTCCAAACAGGCATTGGATGGAGGTCAGGACTGAACCTTGTACTTTGTGCATGGGAGGTGAAGACCTTAATAATTATCATGCAATTACTAGAAAATGGAAATCAGAGTCTGAACTAATTGAATTTTAGGTATTCAATATTATAAAAGAAATAAAAGAACTGGAAGAGAGAGCTCTAGAAAAGGGAAGGAGCAAACTACATAGAAATAAATGGAAATTATGGGAACAATCCATGCAGAATAATACTCAGCAGGAGAAATGAGGTTCATGGGAAGGCAGGAACTGAGCAAATTATGTAATGCTGGACTGACGATAGCTTTAAAGAAAGAAAATATATGTGATGTATAATGTATGTGAAAGGAAAAAAACGTTAATATGGTTTGTTTTCTTTTCTGTTAACGTTTGTTTGTCTATGCCTGAAGTAATAATAAATAAAGAGGTTAAAAATAGTATCCAAAGGTAGAGCCTGAATTGTATTTATCATTTGCTTGAACCTTAGTAATCACCATCGTCACCATCAATCTCCCCCTTTCCCAATTTCTACATGGGGTTGGGGTGTCATGTCAACTTTCTCCATCTCTCTCTATTCAATACCACTCTCCTACCTTCTTTGACACTCATGCCCAAATGTTGCAGGTCTTCTCTCCACAATTCATCCACTTCTTTGCTGGACCCCTTGTTTTCTCTTGCCATCTTCCTGTATGTCCCAAATCATCTTCACCAGATTGTCTTCTGCTTTTCTGCATATGTGCCAGAACCACCATAATCTGTTCTTTTTGACCTTTTCTGCAATTGGAGCTACTTTAGCTTCTGCCCTTCTGCCCATATTTCTTCATCTGTCCTATGGTGTGCATCATACCATTTGTCTCAGGTACTTAATCTCCATCACCTCTAGCTTCCTTAATTGCTCTGCCTTTACTGCCCAGGTTTCTGTATCATACAGTATTACTGGTCACACCACTGTTTTGTACACCGCACTTTTCAGCTTCCTTGGTATTTTTCTGTCATACACTACACCTAACACTCTATGCCAGTTGACTGAATCCCCTCTGATTCTAGCTTTGACCTCCTCATTCAGACTTTCCTTCTGCTCTACCACCTCTCCCAGATACTTGAAGCTATTAACCTGTTCAACTATTTTCCCTTCTATCTCAGTTCTTAGCTTCTTCTGATTTCCACCATTTGCTGCCATTACAAAGGTCTTGTCTGGACTCAGTTTCATCCCATGTGCCTTCAGTTTTAAATCCCATTCCCCTACCCTTTTCTGAAGTTCTTGCTCAGAGTCTGCCAGTCAATCCACATCTTCTGCATGCAGCAACTTTATTGATCTGTCCCCTCTGACCTCTCTGCTAATGTAATCCATCACCAGTATGAAGAGAAGTGAGTTCAGAGCTAAACCCCGATGCACACTCACTCCCATTCACACTCCTACTAGGAACCCCTCTGTGAGTCCGACACTGTTCATACTTGTCATTTGGTTCTTGTACTTAGCTTTCACTAATTCTGCCAATATTTCTGGGACTTCATACCACCGTAGGACTGCTCCAATTAGCTTTCTTTGGACCTTGTCATATGCTTTCTACAAGTTTAAGAATGCCCAGTTGGACTCTTTCATCATTTCTGGCTTCTTCTCAAGTATCTGTCTCACTGCAAACAATGGGTCAGTTGTGCTGCAAGCCGATCTGAATCCAAACTGCTCATCTTACTTTCTACCACTTTGCATATTTGTTTATCAGTCACCCTCTCCAGGACTTTCATGCAGTGTGACAGGACAGGAGACATTGAGATTAGATGGCATAATGCTTAAGGTATTCACCTCCCATGTACAAGGTAGAAGGTTCAGTCCTGTCCTCTGACCAATGCCTGTTTGTAGTTTGCATGTTCTCCCTGTGTCTCTGCAGGGTTCCTCCCACCTTTGAAAAAAATGCTAAGTGTTTCCATCCCAAACTCACGTAAGAATGGAGCTGTGGGCAGCAACACAGACTCTAGATGGTGCCCTATGGGGGAAGAGTAGAACAGACCAACCTCTTTGGGCATCTACTGTGGTGCACAGTATCCTCAAATTTATAACATGGATCACAGACTGCACACCTTGGCAGGGCTAGCCACTCAGTGAAAGATATGGCTCTAGGTGATTTGGTCATGTTGACTAATGTTGCCAAAATAGGCATGAGTATTTACTGGTGATAAGTTGGTTGAGGACCCACCCTACATCAGGGACCCATGCTATGGGTGGGAGGGATGTATGTTCTCCTATTGGCCAGTGTGTGCACATCATAAAGCCCAGCAGCCTTGGGTCAATAAGCTACTGGTTAGCTGGTGTCCAGTTTCCCAGCTTGGGTTACCTGGGATAGATATGCTGAGTGAAAGCTGAATGTAAAACCAATCAACCTGCCAAACATGAACTAAGAATTGCCACTCTCAGTGTAGGTTCCCTGACAGGATGGGGCTTGGAAGTAGATAACATGATGGTAAAAAGGAGGCTGTATATCCTATGTATCCAGGAGATGAGATGGAAGGCCAGTGCAGCAAGGCTATTTGGCTTGGGATCCAGAGTCTGCTACACAGGAGGACAACCTAGAAATGGTGTGGGAATTGTTGTGAGAGAGAGGCTTTAGAAGAGAATGAGGGATGTCATCAGAATTAGTGACAGGCTCATGGCAGTCAGACTCCATTGTAATGATAGAGCATTATTCATAAGCTTAACCTATGCCCCACAGCAGGGTTGTGATAGTGTGTAAAAGAGTGCATTCAGACTGCAGTTGCAGTGTCTACTAGACAAATCAGGGCAACAGAAATTGGTGATGATGATGATAATGGGTGACCTAAATGCATATACTGGGACAGACAGAACAGAATATAGGGAGTGCCCGGTACCACATGGATAGGGCAACAGAAATAAAGAAGGACAGGCCATTCTAGACTTCTGTCTGGTAAATGGTTTGATGGTAGCCAACACATGTTCAGAAAGAGAGACCATCACAAGACTAGATCACATACAAAAGTGGCCAACATGCAACTCAGGTAGACTTCCTCCTAGTGAGGAGAGGGTACTGGGGTACAATCAGTGATTGCTAAGTCATCCCCAGTGAAGCAGTCGGCCCACAGCATAAACCACTGGTTGCCACAATCAGCTGCAAGCAGTGGTCAGAGGCAGTGGTCAGAGAAAGCTCTAAGGTCAACAGAGACCAGGCTAAAGACCTGGAAGTTGACTGGACAGAAAGCACAACAGTTCAAGGAATTACTCAGGGCTCTAGCACCCCAAGAAGAAGAGAAAATAGGTGGAGTTGAAGAATGGCAGCACCTCAAAACTGCATGTGTAATGCCTACAGAACAGATATGTGGTTGAGCCAGGTATGGAAGTAAGATACATAAGGAAAGATGGTGATGGAATGCAGAAGTCCAAGAAGTTATCAAAAGAAAGGAGGAGTGCAGGAAAAAGTGGAAGATAGAAAAAGCAGACCAGGCTAAGAAGGAATATTGGTTGGCTAGCAAAAAGGCTAAGAGAGGAGTTGCAATAGCAAAGAAGAGGGCATCAAAGGCACTCTACCAACTTCTGGAAATTGACTCAGTAGATGGCACAGAGAAACTATATAAGGTTGCAAGGCAAAGACAGAAAGGTAAAGAAGATAGCCAGACAACCTTCATAAGGGATGCCAGCAACAACCTGCTCACCAGTCCACATGACATTAAAGGCAGATGGAAGATGTACTTCCAGCAGTTTCTGAATGAAGAAAACCCCACAGAAGCTGTACTACCCCAGATACAGCCTACAGTGAGAGAAGAGGAGGAGCTCACCACAGAAGAAGTAAGAACAGCACAAAGGAAATGAAGTCAGAGAAAGCAGCAGGCTCAGATGAGGTCACAGCAGATATGATCAAGATGTTGCGTGAGATAAGGGAGAAATGGTTCTTGAGGGTACTCAGCCACAGGGACCTTTCAGAAGCATACTAGGGACACCCTGGGTTGCTCACAGACTTCTGCTGAAGGACACTGTAACTGTTCTTCAGTATATTCTTGACCCACACTGATGAGCATATCTATATCCTAGTGTCACTACAGGACAGAGAAAGTACCATGTATGACTTCTACAGAATGGCATGTTTTCCTGGGGTACTTGGTCTGATAAGTTGCACAGAGGTAGCTTTTAGGGCCCTACCTGGACTGGGGGGGGGGCAGAATAGGATGGATTACCATTCCATCAACTACCAGGTAGTGTGTGATGCACATGGCTGTATCACCAATTTATCATCCAAGCATTCTGGTAGTATCCATGTTTCCCCCATATGGCACACAAGTTTACTTTACCACCATTTTCTGCCATTCTGTAGAAGGTGTACTTTGGTATCCATAGGAATAGGAAGTTCATGCATTCCCCAAGTATCTAGTGGGTAAGTGCAAGTGATGCACATGCACTGGCCCAGTAATCAAGGAGCCTCAATCCTCACCACTAGCACCAGTGAGGGGCGTGCACATTGGGAGGATAACAAGTACACACACAGTAAATTACAATTTCCCTTAAGAGCACACAGAGATCACAGTCAGTCTGGGGTTGGTTTCTCCCTTTCTCTCCAGATCCCCAATAAGACCCCCCACTGGCACAGCTATAGGGTACAGATTTTAGCCTAGTGGTCAAGCTAAGCTAAAACCTCCAAGAACCCTCTCTGTCCAACCAGTGCTTTGTGTCCCTGCCCAAGTAGCTGGCACACACACACTTTGAGATATGATTTATATACAAATGCACAGACACTCCTGGGGAAGGCTGGCACAGGTTATCCAGCTATGCCCCTTCTCTCCAGACTATAAGGTAGAAATCACTGCCACCATCCACTAATATCATCTACTATAAAGCCCTTCCCAAAAGGTTGACTAATTTCACTGTGCAATATTACTGTTATCCAAATAGTGTGACCCAGGGCTAACGCTATTGGAGTGGCTTGGACAATATCACCAAATACATGCAATATACTCTGAGCTTAAATTACCTTTACACAAAACAGCCATAGTAAAAAAGTTTAAAAATATTTAATAATAAATAATAAAAACACAAGACAAATCTTATTACTTTAACATAATGACATTACAGAGTTCAGAGATCACAGAAAACTTAAAATAATACTGTAGAATAGTCTGACATAAATATAGAAAACAGCTAGACTAATCTGGCTATTTCTATCTATCTCTAAGAGAAATCACTCTTCTCAATTCTACTTGCATACAGAGCAAGCAAGTGCTGGTGAGTGGATGTTCTTCAGACAAAATCCAAAATGCTTTATCTTTCTCTCTGAGAAAGTCTTAAATTGATAACACGGTATTACTGAGTCATTTCAGAGTACATCATTCTTAACAGTTCTGATTTAGTTTCCCAAGCTAACAGAAACTCAAAATTTAAATTTCTTTTTGTAATCTGCACCTACAGGAAGCCACAGCAATAAAAGACATGTTACATGTAAAATCCAGTAATTAACTCTTGTCCTAAGACAACAGAAAGAATTCCTTAGTCCAGAGATCCTGTCTCTGAGCTGGAGATCAAACAGTCATAAAATGCTTGACTTATCAGCTTTCTTCCAGCAGGGTGCACTGTGGTTACATTTTTGAAGCTCAGTACAACATATAGTTTAATCCTAATATATAGTTCTCTTTACATTTGTAGAACAGGCCTGTGGATTACATTAATATTTACAATGACATAGAATTATTTACAAAATTCTATCTAGCTAGGCTGGCAGCCTTCACATCTCCCCCACCCCCCAGAGAACTCAAGCTAGTTTTTTCAAGTGACCCTTGAGAAACATTTCTTGAGAGAGATAGGTCTATCTGGGTATACCTTACTGCATTTCCTGTCTTGACAGCCGTCTGCATTGGCATTGCTAATGCCACTGTGGTGCTGCACTGACATATCATATGCTTGCAACCCTAGGCTCCATCTTAGCAACTTGACATCTTGTTGGCTGGCTCAGTGTAACCATGTGAGGGGATTGTGATCTGTAACTAAAGTGTTTTTTCTTCCATACAGATAAGGCTGAAGTTTCTGCAGTGCCCACATTATGGCTAGACATTCCTTTTCTACAGCTGCATAGCATTCGTCCCTGGGTTGAAGCCTACGATTGAGATAAACCACTGGGTGGTGCTCTTCTCCCTCTGAAAAAATCTGGCTAAGTACAGCCCCCACCCCATGGTTCAAAGCATCCACCTGCACAACAAATTCTTTGCTGTAATCTAGACTGGCTAAAACAGGGGGCCCCCCCAAAGCTTCTTTAAGCTCCTGGAATGCCTGCTCACATGCTGTGGTCCACACTACTTTATCTGGCCTGTTTTTCCTTGTCAAGTCTGTGAGGGGAGCAGCTATGGAACTATAACTGGGGATGAACTTTGTGTAGTACCCTGTTGTCCCTAAGAATTCCCTCACCAGCTTTTTGGTAACAGGTGCAGGCCATGCCTGAATGGCTTCCACTTTGGCAGGTTCTAGCCTGATCTTACCACTCCCCATTCTATGTCCCAGGTAGGAGACCTCTGCCATACCCACCTAACATTTGCTGGTCTTAAAAGTCAACCCTGCCCTCTGTAGTCTGCCCAGCACCTCCCTGACATGTTGAAGGTGCTCTTGCCAGGAATGGCTGGAGATGGCAATATCATCTAGGAAAACCCTCCAGCTCTTGCTAGGATATGATCTACCAGCCTCTGTAAAGTCGCTGGGGCATTTTTCATCCCAAAAGGCATCTTTGTGAACTCATACAAGTCAAAAGGAATGACAAAGGCTGACCTGTCTCTAGCACTGGGAGTCAAGGGCACCTGCCAGTAACCCTTGGTAAGATTAGTTGTGGTAATATACTTAGCCTCACGCAGCTGCTCTAGGGCTTCATCCAACCTAGGCATGGGGTAAGCATATGACTCTGTGTGACTATTTAGTTGCCTGTAGTTCATAGGTTGATAGGTAGGTACTAGGCTATTGGCCCTAGGGCCTATATAAGCCTATCCAAATGGTACCCTGGCTTTTGCCACCCAAGAAAATTATTTTCCTGTGCCCCTGTCAAGCAGAGCCACAGATGTGATCCCCGGGGTGAATTTCCTATCTCCCATTCAATCATCAAAATTTTTCTTGAAGAGTGCTAATGAGGAGCTTTGTTTGATATCGATAGGTAGTTTGTTCCAGAGTATGGGAAGTCTCTGGGACAGGAATCTATCCCTCCAGCATGTTCTGTTTATTGTGGTGACAAGGTTTAGGTCCCTAGACCATGTAGCTCAGAGGGATTGGGATTTCTTTATGTGGAGCATGTCCAACAGCTCTGGGTTTGACATAGCTTTGTATGTTAGGCAGAGATCGCCTCTGAGTAGGCGATATGCAACAGAGTAAAGCTGGAGTTTTTTGAGATGGTCTGCATAGGGCATCTGTTTGAGGCCAGTAATCCTCTTTGTGAGGTATTTCTGTGGCCTTTCCAGTTGTAGATGTCTTGTGAGATACATACCAAAAGGGGCGTTGTACTCTATAATGGGTCTAATGAGTGATGAGTAGAAGGGAACAATGACCTCTTTTTTTCTGGATGAGAAACCTTTTGTGATGAGGTGTGCCACGTAGAAGGATTTCCTGACTACTGTGGCAATGTGATTATCAAAGGAGAGACTACTGTCCACCTGTGTCCCAAGGTCTCTTATCACATTTTTGGTGTTAAGTAGACTGCCGCCTATGTGGTAGTTCATGGGTACAGAGTTTTTACCAAAAGGGATGACAGTGCACTTTTTGGCATTGAGCTTGAGGCCATGGCTTTGACACCAGGCATGTGTCTCAGTGAGGCCCTTTTGTAAGATGTCCACATCGTTAGGAGTTTTGATTATTGCTCCTAGTTTGCAGTCATTTGTGAACTTTGTTAGCCAAAGACCTTCTGTGTTAGCCTGTACTTCAGAGAAGTAGATACCAAACAGGAGAGGACCTAGGACTGCACCCTGTGGTACTCCACTTGTCACTGATCTGAAGTTGGATTTAAAGTCTGCTACTTTCACAGTGCGGGTTCTGTCAGTGAGCCAGTTGGCAACCCATCTTGTGACATAGGGATTTATACCTAATTTAGTGAGTTTGTCTATAATTCCAGAGTGGGGGATGGTGTTGAAAGCCTTGGCGAGATCTAGATAGGCTGTGTGTACCACCTTACCCTCATCTACGGATTTAGTGACCGCATCAAAGAAGTCTATCAGGTTTAGGCAACATGATCTGCCTTTTACAAACCTGAACTGGGTAGGGTCCAGAGTTTGGAGATTACCAATATCATTGTTTATAAGTTCCATGATGATACGCTCCATAGCCTTGCAGACCAGGCTCATCAGGCTAATGGGATGATAGTTCCCAGGGTCCATGGTGGCTCCCCCTTTGTGGAGTGGGATAACCATTGCTGTGTGCCATTCAGTGGGCACAAAGCCTGAGGTGAGGCTATGATTGAACATGGTACTTAGGTGGGGTGCCAGTTCATTCTGTAGTTCATGTAGAATGCAGCCTGGGTTGTTGTCAGGTCCCATGGATGCTGTGTTCTTGGCTTTGGAGAGTGTGTTTTTTACCTGTGCAGCCATGATTACAGGTATTTTGCATTCTTCCGGTATAGAGATGGGCCCTTTAGGGGATGACAGAGGGGTAAAGTTAGCACTGAACCTATCCGCCAGGATGATGGCAATATCAGTTGATTCTGTATATTTAGTGCCATTGTGCTGTAACTCAGAGCAGATCTGAGTGTTGCCATTGAGATTCTTAACATAGCTATAGAATGCTTTGTGATTGTCTTTAGAATCAGTGGTGATTTTGTTTTCATAACTAGCTTTGGAGGATTTTATGAGATATCTCAGCTTCTTACTGAGGCTGACCATGGAGTTCCTCCAATCATGAGATTTTACTATTTTTAGCAACAGTTTCTTTCTTCTGTTGTAGAGTTTGTTTATAGCAGAGGACCACCAGATTGGCTTTCTTTTTTTGGAGGATAGCATCTTGGTTCTGTTAGGGATTGCACGATCCATGCACTCATGTAAGTGCATATAAAGTGCAATTGTATAGGATTCAGCAGTCGTATCTCTATTGTCCATCAGCATGGGTGTTGTGAAGTTTGCCACGTCTGTCTTAAGAAGTGTGAAGTTGGCTTTGGAGAAACTTTTTACAGTGGTTTCCCTAATGGGAGGTGGGGGTGGGATGTGGATGTCTAGAGTGATTTGCTTGTGGTCAGATCTGACCAACAAGGAATTGACCTCTGGTGTGGAACATCGGTTGCCCATGTTGGTAATGACCAGGTCTAGGATATTGCTGCCTCTGGTGGGGGTGTGGATAAGTTGATCCAAGGCATTGGAATTTATGAATTCCAGAAAATGTTGAGCACAAGAGGTGGTACATGAGTAGTTTTACCAGTTAATGGGGGGTAGTTGAAATCGCCCATTATTAGGGTGTTAGGTTGTACCCTAATATTTTCAAGAAATGAGGAGTGGGAATCCTGGGGCATGGTGGGGGATCTGTAGCAAGCTACAATTTGCACTGCGGTCTTGCCCAGAGTTAGTTGCACTTGGATAATCTCAGATGCATTATGCTGAGCAACTAGCCTGGAGGTGTGGGTATCCTTAATGAATATGGACACGCCTCCGCCTTTAGTGCTTAGGTCCAGGTTAGGTGGCCGAATGGTGTGTTATGAATTATAGCCTGGTAATGCAGGGGTGCTCTCTGGAGCCTTGAACCAGGTCTCTGTCACTGCACAGATGTTGATGTTCTCCATTTTAAGGAGCACCTCGAGTGAGTGCATTTTGAGGTTTAGACTCCTCGCATTAAGTAGAATTACCCTCAGATTTTGCTTGCTTGTACCTGTTACTGTGGTGAATTTGTCATTTGAATCTTGCCTAAAAAAGGCACTATAGGAGTGACAAGAGCCTTAGCCAGTATCCAGAATCCGAAGGGCGACATGTGCAGGCCATCTCTGGCAAAGCATTGTGGTTTGTCAATCATGTCATCCCAGGCAGACAGATACTGGATCCCCTTAAAATGACACCAGAAGCTTAGCCAATTGTTGAAGTCAATCATTTTGTCCTTGTACTGTGGTATCATTCTGGGTGATGGCAGGATGCTACTCAGGGCTAGGGTCATACCTGCCTGGGCTACAAGATCAGAATGCTCCTCCATGTTTTTTTTCATGTAGTCCAGGGAGGTACTTCTCTGGTCATTCACACCAACATGGACAATGACAGAGTCATATTTGTACTTGCTGTGGAGTGACCTGAGTGCATGCGTTATGTGGCAGATCCTGGCACCTGGCAGGCAGCTGACAGTAACTTTCTCCTTGTTTAGCCTGGTGAGTGGAACATCAGTGTGCCTGACTATAGAGTCACCTATGACTAGAGTGTTGGGTACGTTATTATGCCTTATGGGCTGTGGTTGAGTGGCACACTGAGTTTGTGGGCTATGTGTCATTTGGGTTGTGTTGGGGGGGGGGGTGAAGGTTGCTTGCATTTCTGCTTTGGAGGTCCCTGTTGTTTGGGTAGATTTTTTGACAACCTCTGTGAATGTAGGTGTGTTTTTTTTGTTTCTGTGTGTGTGATTTGGTGGTGTAGGTTTTGAGGGACTATGTGATGAGTGTGGTGTGGTGCAAGTGTTTACCTTCTCCTCTTGACTGTCTAGTCCAGTCTTAGATGAAGAGAGATTTGCTTCCAGTTTGGTTATATAAGTGCATCTCTCACAGGTTGTAGTGTTGGGTGGTGGGAGGAGAGGGTTGTCTGTGTACATGAAGCAATTGCTGCATTGCCCCAAGATGCCCAGATTCATCAGGTAGACAGGAGAAAACACTGGGAGCTGACTCTTAGACATGCCTGGATAGGTGCTTATTTATTAAGTACTAAAAACTGTTTTCCTCTAGACAAGTGATGAAAGTTGAGTGCTGTAGTAATTTGTAGCTTATTTAGTGCTTACAATGAGTTCGGAACAAGTGCTGAGCTCCAAGAAACAGATTTGAGTGCTGAAACTAGAAAATTGGCTAGTTCTAAGAAACAAAATTAAGTCCACACAGAACCTGGTGCTGCCATCCTCCTTTGGCACCAGCACCACTAGGGAGGTCCAGGGACTGTTAGACTCTTGAATTACCCCTAGTTCCAACATTTCCTGTATCTCCTCCCTCAGAGTCTGTTTGACTCTCTCAGGCACCCTATGAGGGGCCTGCCTAATAGGCCTTTGGGGTCCTGTATCCACCTCGTGCTGCACCAGGTGGGTGAACCCTGGTTTCCCAATGATCATGTCCCCAAACTCCTGTAACACTGCTCAGATTTCTCAAACCTGGGTAGGAGATAGCTGCTGGGACATTGCTACCCCTTTCACTGAGGTGTCAGTCCGAGTCTCACTGAGGAGATCAGTCACCAGAGCTCCCTCAGACTCCTCCGGTAATCCACTGCAAATACTCAACACAAGGACCTCCCTATCATGGTAAGGTTTCATCATGTTAACATGGTACAAATTGTGCTCCTGCCTCCTGCCTGGTAGTTCCACCATGTAGTTAACATCACTTACCTTTCTTACCACCTTGTAGGGCCCCTCTCAAGATGCTTGCAGCTTGTTGTGTCTGACAGGAATGAGAACCATTACCTGCTGCCCTACAACATACTCTCTAGCTCGAGCATTCCTGTCATACCAGACTTTTTCTGTTGTTGAACTTCAGCCAGGTTCTCCTGGGCCAAGCCCATGAGTTCCCTTAGTCTTGTTCTGAGGTTTAGGACATATGCCACAACAGACTCCTTGTGAGATTTACACTCACCTTCCCACTCATCTCAAATTAAATCTAGAGGCCCCCTCACCCTATGCCCATACAACAACTCAAAGGATGAAAAACCTGTGGATACCTGGGAACCCCTCTGTAAGCAAACAACAAATGGGGCAAATATTTGTCCCACTCCCTCTTAAACTGGTCTGCAAATGCTTGTAGCATGGACTTGATTGTAGAGTTTAACCTCTCAACAAGTCCATTAGTCTGGGGATGGTAGGGGGTGGACGTCAGGTCATTCACCCCACAGTACTTCCACAGACAAGCCAGCAGGTCTGACATGAAATTGGCACCTGTGTCAGTCAGTATTTCTTTTGGAAACCTTCCCTGCTGAAAATCTCTAACAAAGCATTTGCCACCTTTTCTGCCTCAATGGAGGACAAAGCCACTGCCTCAGGGTATCTTGCAGCATAATCTACTACCACTAGGATATACCTTTTCCCTGTGGAACTTGGGGTACTCAGAGGCCCCACAATATCTATAGCTATCCTCTGAAATGGCTCCTCAATTAGAGGCAAAGGCATCAAAAGAGCTTTCACCTTGTCTCCTACCTTGCCTACCTTTTTTGACTGCTCACAGCTCCTGCAGTACCCTGTTACATCTCTGGAAATTCCAGGCCAATAAAAGTTCTGCATAATATGTCTCTGTATGTTTTATGCCCATATGACCTGCAAAGGGAATATCATGGGATATGGCTAGAAGTGACAGACGGTAGGCTCTATGCACTACCAACTGCTGTATCCTCTCACTTTCTAGCCCTCCCTCAGGGGTCTCAGGGGGTCACTCTCTGTACAGTAACCCTTTGTCCCAGTATACAGATTCCCCCTTCCCTTGAGAATCAGGTGCCTCACTAGCTACCTGCCTCAGGCCTTGTAATGAAGTGTCTAAGAGCTGAGCCTGTCTCATCTCTGTCTTAGTAACCCTTCCCAACTCCCCTTCCACAGGAAGTCTGACATCCTCTAACAGCGGTGCCTCACTCACCTTCAGTCTCACTGCTACAGTGTAGCTCTCTCCCTGAGGTAACCACCTCATCAGTCCTGGCTGCAAGTATGAGGTCTGACTGGGTCTCCCCCAGGCTACCAGACCCACATGCTTGTATCCTAGCCTGACTGTGTGTAACTGCATAAACGGGTCTATATTAGAAAATCGAAGTTTCAAAACTTTGAATGTTCTAATATCGACCCCTATTCAGTGAAAGCTGAAAACATCAAACATACAGAACAGCGAATTTTTTCCTAGGGAAAACAATTTACTGTTCCAAAACACATAAACACAACACAAGCACACCAAACAAACAGCAATCCACACACATACACCTAAAATCTTACACCTAACCCTACACTAAACCATACACACACCACTAACTATGCACTTACCCTAACCCTAAGGTCCATCACTATCGCACACTCACCTCACCCGCGCCCTAACCCTAACTCATCTACCCCACCCTAACCCTCACATCCACACAATCGCACACTTACCTGACCCGCACCCTAACCCTAACTCACCTAACCCACCCTAACCCTCACATCCACACAATCGCACACATACCTAACCCTAACTAACCTAACCCGCACTCAATCGCACACTTACCCGAACCCGACCCATAATTTTCCACCACAGTGCTGAAAATACTGAAGCAACAGAAACGGGCAACCAAAATCTTTCCCTAGGAAAAAATTCAGTTTTCTGTTGCTTCGATATTTTCAGCTTTCACCGAATAAAGGACGATATTAGAACATTTGAAGTTTTGAAACTTTGATGTTCTAATATAGACCCTGCATAAACACATGGTACTGCCTCATAAAAATCCTTCCCTATCAGGACATCTGCAGGATGGTAGTTTGGTACCCCTGTTGTCTGAAGACAACCTACTGCTGGTATTTTGTCTTTCCCACTTACTGGCTCCCTCACTTTTTCCCCCCACCTTGCCTCCATGGACACCTGTATGCCACCTGGCCCCACTGGTTGCATTCAAAACATTTAACCCTAGGTTCTAGATATGTACCTGGACTAGTGGCTTCCCCTGCTACTGGCAGATTCTGTTGGGGCAGGCTGGGCTGCCCACCATGGGTTCCTTTAGACTTATTCTGGGGACATAGAGGGTGACCTATAGCCTGTCAGAATATGGTAAGGGACTTTGTCTAAGGTGATTTGCACTTGGATAAATTCCAGGACATAATCCTATTTAACCAGCATAGAGTTATACTTGTTAATATAGATTGAGACCCCTCCACCCTTTGTCCCTGTCTGTGCAGCTGATGGTCTAAATGTGTGGCAGGCACTGAAGCCTTGCACAGCCAGAGTACTTTCTGCAGATTTAAGCCACTTGACAGTAACTGCACCGATGCCTATATTCTCCAGAGTAAGGACAGCTTGTAGGGTATGGAATTTCCTGTTTAGGCTCCTAGCATTGAGCAGTAACAACTTTAGGTTTCTTTGGGTTTTATTAGCTATGTTGGTAGAGCTATCAATTTTGCATTGCCTAAAAAGTCTCTAAGTGGGTGGATAAAGTTTTAGCCAATATTCAAAGGGGAGACTTGAGCAAACCATCCTTTGCAAAGCAGTGTGGTTTGTTAATCATGTCCTCCCATGCTGACAAATATTGAATCCCCCTGGAAAAAAAAACAGAAACTAAGCCAAAGCCAATCATCTTTTTTTCATACTGTGGCATCAAGCTTATTGAAGGTAGAATGCTGCTCAATGCAAGGCCCATACCTATCCAAGAACACATATTCAGAGACATCAATAATGTCCAGAGAAATACATCTTAGGTTGTTAATGCCCACGTGGACTATGACAAAATCATACTGGTACCTGTGGTCTAGTGACTTGAGTGTGCATAACTTGGTGGATCCTGGCTCCAAATACGCAGCTGTTATCTTCTCCTTGTTCAGTCTGGTGATTGGTCCATCTGTGTGTTGTACAGTAAAGTCCCCTATGACAGGAGGCCTGGATAATGTGTTTACTTGCCTCATGGGCGTTGACCTTAGGGCTTCACTGGATGTAGGTGCATGCATAGTGTTTGTGGTGTTGCTTTTGGTGAGTGCTTTAGAGATTGCTGAGGATAGGTGTTGCCATTTATAAGTTTGGGAGGTCTTTGAGGTTTGGGAATTTTTCTTTTTAGGGCCTCAGCGTAAATTGATTTTTGTGAGTGGTGGACAGTATGTGTGCTGTATGTAGTGTATGTGTTCTTGACAACCTTGTTTGTGTGTGAGATTTTTGTCTCCACTGAAATTGTGTATGCACATCTCTCACATACTGTTTGTTTTCTTTAAAGAGTACATAGTTTTCTGTGAACATGAGACAATTGCTACATTGTCTCAGGATTCCCATATCTACCAAGCTGGCCACAGAGTCATTAGGAAATTGCATGTCCATGTTGTCTGGACTTGTGGACTGGGTTATACACAGGTCTTCTTGGGTGGTGTCTGGGGTTTGGCACTAGACTAGGTTAGACGTGATAAAACTTGATAGCAGTGCTGTTTAATGATCAAACTATCTGCTCTAAGCTTGTCTGGGCAGTGACTTTGTTTTAGCCACACAAATTACAGGTTTCAGTTGTAAGGGTAGTTTTATAGATAAAATTCACTTTCTGGGCATTTGCGTCAGTATAGGGCACTGCTAACTTCTTGATGTAAAAACTCCAAAAAGGATTGCTTGCGAGTGCAATCCTACAATAAAATAACTTAAACAAAATACCTTGACAAGGCAATTTCATGTATTAGGAACCATTAAAATTATTTAAGAGCAAAATTAACAAATAAAGCAGTAGCACTCTAAAACAGTTACCTGAAGTGCAATATAATAAAATAAATCTCTTATCTGTCAAGGATGGATCAGGATTAACTCAGGACCTCCTCAGAGTGTGGCAAGGGCACCAAGCAGATGCTAGCTGTGGGGAAATGAGCAGGAGAGAATTTGTAGTAAAGGAGGTTTACTCAAGTGCAATACTGGTTTGCTGGATGGTCACTTAATATTATGGATATATGGAAAACAATGGGTTGGAAAGTAGGTTACCCAACAGACAATAGCAATGATTTATGTCAGATAGTACTTTATTTTACCCCTTAGCTCACTGCCTGTCTTGGACCCACTCTTCTAAAAAAGACATTTATCATGTGTCTTAAACATATCATTGAGGATATGGTTTCCTCAGCAGTGAAGTTACCTCTCCTGTGTCTTGCTCCTTGTTGCTGCAATGTGTTTTCCCTAAAAATACCAAATCTGGGAATTAGTATTTTGACCCAGTCCTGAGTGAATTAAGGCAGAATGGTAAACCTCATTTAAGCAGTACTTCATTAGCTGGCAGTGCAACACTATTATCCTGCTGCTGACACTTTTGTAACTAATATGCTATTTCCTCTTTTATTCTGTTTGGGCTAACAGATAGAGCAGAAAGTGTGTGATTGCACTGTATGCCTGTAAAGGTGTTGGGGGGTATTTATCCTGCTTGATTTCTGTTGGTTCACTTCATGAAATGCAATATTGGTTCTATGCATAGCTATTTCCAGGTACTAGAAGTTGTGAAAATTGGTTGAAATATTTTTTTAAGAAAAGCATATGAAACAGAGACCTTTACCAAGTGATGTCACTACACTTCACAGCTAAACAATTTCAGTAACAGACATACAGCTTTTCAGTACTTTGCAAGCTATTCCTGAAGATGTTGCAATAACCAGCAGTAATATGAAACTCTTCTTTCTGTTCTGCTCCTAACTTTTCACTTTACTCATTTTAAAGTATTGACATTAATTCTGGCTCCCTGGAGATCTTCACAGAGTTGTGGTAACCAGAGGTGCATAAAATGGCGACACTCAGAACATTTCTGTAAGTTTTATTCATTTTAGAAGTTCTTATATAAATGAGGTTTGTAGGCACATAGCTCTAGAAGCACATTACTGCACACATATGAAAATGTAGCAAATGTCATAGGCAAATTCATACCAGCATCTACAAGCTCATGACGCACATCTTTGCACTGCATATAGATGAGATCAGAGGCACTAAGGAGGTACTAGTGCACTTTGTTACCTACCTGAGCTGTTGCAGTCACATTGCAAAGGGTGTGGTTCAGACTCTGAGTCTCACTTTCATATGTTAAGGCATCATGATGCATTGAACTTTGGTAAGAGACATGACTACTTCTCTAAGGGCTCAGGGAGGGCCCCAGCAAAAAAGGCACCAGAATATTCCTTTATCTATATTGTCATTCCTACAAGAGTATGTGTTGTGTGTTGGTGGTAGTGAACTTCTCCACAGAACGAACATCTGGACTGACCTGGCAAATGAGTTGTGGAGTGCACAGGTATCCCTAGAACAGATGAGCAGTGCTGTCACTGTTATGATGACCTGCATTGCACTGAACCACCACCAACTTGCCCAGAGGGTGGCACAAGTCGAAGAGAAGACACCAAAGTTATTCAGTGAGTATAACATCTTTGTTATTAACATATATAAAACTCTCCTAAATGTAGTTAGATGCTGTGGAGGTAATGACAAACATGTATTTTGTGCAAATCTATTTAGCGGTCATTTGTTCAGTAATTCTTGTACTCTACTGCTATATAATGTACAGCATAGTTATAAATCTGGACTGCTGCTGTAGTGACAACTTTGTGTTTTGTCCAGTTCATCAAGCAATAATCAGCAAGGCATATAGCTAAGGATAAATGTTTGTATAGCATTAGCAATCAGTATACCAAAAAATACACATGTACACCTAAACAGTATTTTAATGTACTTTTTACTTCTGTAATAGTCTGTAATTATATGTAATACACTGAAATGTTCCCAACAAATCACAACTTTTGCAGTAGATACTAACAAAAGCATTATGTACCTCAGGAGAAAATGGTTAGGAAACAATTAAACTACTTACTGGTCATGACTGCTGCTGCTTTGGAAACTTTACAGTTTGCCCGTTTCAGCAAAGACACATTCAGGTACGTATGACTCCGCCAGAAACATACGGACATCATTACCAGTAAGTAATCAACTGCTTAAAATATTTGAATGTTCTTCATTTTAATAGCGTTATAACTATTCCATTTAAATTGTAATGGATTGCATCTTATTTAGGGTTTCCAAAGACATCAGAACTCCAGCACTAAATTATTCACTACCCCAAGTCATGCAAGGGTCATATAGAGAACGACTGAAATAAAGAAGGAGACATCAATGCTCTGTGTCAACTGTTTTCTGTAAGGTGTATTTCAGAGGCATAGTAAGTAGAAATCCCACGCAAAACATATTTCTTGCTTACAGGCAGTGGGGAGAAAAAAAATTCATCTAAAATGAATTTAATGCAGTTACTGTTCCATTCTCATTTCTATGTAATGCAACGTAATGGCATAATGAATGCATACAATACTCAGTCAAATTATGAGTATCTCACAAAGCTCAGTTTCTTTGCTGTTTGAGTGGGAGTAAGAAAGAAGGAAAACTCATAATTGCTTTTATTGCTATATTTGAACTTTTAGTTAAGGTACAGGTTAAAATGTTTAACTACCAAAGTCAAACAGTATAAAGCAAATATGTGAGTGTATGTGTGTAGAGATGCACTACTTTGTAAGGCGTGCAATTATACACATATATATATATATATATATATATATATTTTTTTTTTTTTTTTTTTTTTGCTTTTTCTTCATGCAGCTGAACATGAGATGACCCCAGTGATAATTTTCATTCTCTGGCTGTACCTACCCCTTCTTTATTCCCCTAGTGTTTTCAGATAAGTGTCTGGGTCCTGTGGGGAGACTGAGGCATTAAACAACAGTGTCATACTACTGCAAGGGGGGGGGGGTTCTACTTTTTCCCAACCCTTGTGAATGCCCAACAATCTTTACAACAGTGGGACATGTACTAGGCATATAGTGTTGAACCGCCCCTTGGTTATTCAAGGGACAGACATTAGCAGTATGCCCATCCACCCTTGGTAGAACTTTGTGGTTGTTTCTCCAGTCTCTACCAAGGAAGCTGAACCACTTAATGTGCCCAGGACACAGCAAATATTTTTAACTATGATTTTACCACTGTAAATAGCATCGAGATGGAATATTTGGTACCTGGGGAGGGCTGTCATAACCAGTTTAATTTTAAGTTGCTACATAAACTACAGGTCTATGAAGCTGTAATTCACAACAGTATCTAACATTATTTTCCCATACAAATAGGAGCAGATCTTAACTTTCATTTTAGGTATTGAAGTTTTAGTCTGGCGATTTTAATTCTTCCTCCTTGTGTAAGACATCTCTGACTGTTTATAAGAAGGATAATAGAGAAGTAGAATATGAAATTCAAGATTTTATTATAGTGTAGAAAACACTGGATGGCAGAATTAATTCAACTGAGTATGTGATCTAGTCTACTGTCAACAGCACAGCATCACTGGAATAAGAACGATGCTGTCATGGAATATAATCTTAAGCAATTGTGAATCAGTAAACTGGATGTAAAGGGGTATAGAAAACCGTATATCCTTCAACATATATTGATAGATTCATATGTTTCAATGTTTCTATGAAGGAAATAAAATTTTTACTAAAAAATGTTAGAACTTGGTTGATTTTTTTTCTAAAAACAAATTATTAATGTGTGATGACTATACACAAAAACTGAGAAACAGCTTCATGTTACAAATTAAGGCAGTGTTATGAAAGCAGGATATGGTTCTATGTTTGGGCATTGAATACAGAACACAGCAAATGGCTTGTAATCGAATGAAAAAGTGTGAAACATTAAAGTACTGAAAACACTTAACACTGAAAAATAATTATGGAATGGCCATAGTTGGCCAACATTGCAAACGTAATTAACCAAGGTGGGGGGGTGCCCTAACAACAACCCCCTAACTACATATACCAACTCCAAGATCACACTATAGTAGGGAAAAGGGCAAATTTAAAAATTAAAAAAAAGGCTTCCTTCACTTACCTTATGCATCATGGTACTTCCTGGTTTTTGGCCAACTATGGTCATTCAATGAATTATTTTCGTATGTTAAGTGTTTTCGGTAGTTTAATGTTTCGCTCTTTTACGTTCGATCATAAGCTGTTCTCTGTGTTCCATATTCGATGCAGGAATATAGACATGCAGGATACAAAGATCTACAGATAAACATTTATATTGCCAGTCCTGAATGTGCTGCCCCTATATGAAGTTGTTTCAAGTTATAAGTTTTTTTTTGTATACGTCTAGTGACCAGTAAATCTGTAAGTTTATCATATTAACCTCTAGGACCCTTGAAAATAACATTAAGATTTTACCTTGGACAGATTTGATGTTGGTGTGTAAGTTATACTTTATGGAGTACTGTCATGTCATGAGGCAGATGATCTCAACAGATGATCTGCTCAATGATATTTTAATGCAAAGCAAACAAAAAAAGTTTCTAACAAGTTCCAAATCCAAACCAAAAAATGTGTCACAAGGCTTTCTCCATTTTTTGCTTTACGGACTTTATCAGTAATATGCAGTGGTTACTAATTTTTATATCCAGAATAACATTTCAATTGTGTGCTCTGTAATAGGTGACAATAAGGGCAACTCATCCATATGGAAGCATGTATCATTTTTGTGGATGGCTCCATGGCCTAGGAATGGAATATTGACTTACTTCAAGACCCATCAGTGAGTCATGTTAGAGATCATTTATAAATCAAAGAATTGTAGCTACCACTGATCACCATGTTATTGTTTTTTTTCATAGTACAAATATTACTGCTACTACTAATAATAATAATAATAATCATAATAACAGTAATAATTATTATTGTTCTTGCTGGTATTATTATTATGTCTTTATTTCCAACTTGAAACTGAATACTCTGCTTATAGTACTGCTAAGCCTAAATTGCTTTTGTATCAGTGATGCATTTATTCATGTATATAATTGCCTTTATATGCCTGTGGTGTGGGCAGTACCTGGAATGGTTTATTTTGCTCAGCTCATGTAGCTAATTATCAGATAAATCTATACATATATAAAGCTGTACACCACGTATGGACATCATTGTGTGTCTGAGTGTAAGCCATTTTCATCATTGACGTCGTTATGTTTTCAAACATAGCTACAGAGACCTTGCAGGTATCAATGTACGTCAGACCACTGGTGTATGCATCAGACTAGACTTACTGAATCTGACTAAGGTTTAGGTTAAGGCACCTTGTGGAAAATGGTACATGCCAAACATGGGTATGTATACCTCACAGACATCTTTGTATACTTGAGCAAGCATGCTTTCATTTTGTAGGCATCACTGAACATATATGCACTGGTATGTGCACCTGGTATGAATTATCATGATTCAGACAAAAAAACATTCACCTTATGCACTTCTAAACATTGGTACATGCACCTCATGGCCACTGCAATGCATCAGAGCATGGCCACGATCATCTCATATGTATCAGTTTATGACTGGTCACTGTGTATACCTCATGGGACCCATTTCACATCTGAGCATGTCCGCACACATGCATGCATACTATTCTTGAGCATCACTGCTTGTTTGAAAACAAACATGTACACCTGAGGTGCAGTACTTGTTTGAAGACAAACATGTACACCTGAGGTACAGTGCTTGTTTGAAAACAAACACGTACACCTGAGGTACAGTGCTTGTTTGAAAACAAACATGGATACCTGAGGTACAGTGCTTGTTTGAAAACAAACATGTACACCTGAGGTACAGTGCTTGTTTGAAAACAAACACGTACACCTGAGGTACAGTGCTTGTTTGAAAACAAACATGGATACCTGAGGTACAGTGCTTATTTGAAAACAAACATGTACACTTGAGGTACAGTACTTGTTTAAAAACAAACATGTACACTTGAGGTATAGTGCTTGTTTGAAAACAACCATGTACATCTGAGGTACAGTGCATGTTTGAACATAAGTGCATGTACCTAACAGACATCCCAAAATGAACAATCATGAGAATGATCTAACTCATGGGCATCACTAATGTATGATGATATATGCATATATATCATGGGAACTACCTTATGCTTGTTCATGGATATATACGTTAAACAACCATCACTGTGTGGTTAAGTACAAGGCACAAAGCTAAGTACTAACCAGAAAAAGGATGGTTTCACTGAAGTATGGTCTTTGGATTCCAGCAGTTTTGAAAAAAAGGATAAGCTTGACAATAAATTTAAATGGACAGTGAGATGGCCCTGCTAATCCATCACCTGATGGATTATCTTTGGCAGGATGAAAGAACTGTATATGAAAACTGGTAGTAGAAGCAGGAATTAGACCAAGCAAACCACCTATGGGTCAACTTTATAGACCTAATTTGATGAACCAGGGAAGGCTGGATTTATTTCAGTTCTTAGTGAATTCCAAAATTCATCAAACAGGAGGACAATCTGGAATTAATCTTGGTCCCACATTGGGTCAGACATTTACATACCTTATCTCAGATGTTCTACATGTCCAAGTCAGATGCAATCTGAACAATAAAATATATATATATTTTTTTTTACTTGGTACAGGCTCTGGAAAACAAACCTATTGCAGTCTCTGACCATGGTGCCTTGGTTTTGTCCTCATCTACTTGTGGAGATTTATTACTTAGGTACTGCTGATTTGACACCTCTGTATGTTCTTCAGAATTGATCTGAATTTGGTATACTGATCATCTGGCTCATTGATAGAGGATGTATCAGGCTTGGTGGTATGGTAACAGGCCTTGAAAATGTCATTACAAACAGGCCTTGAAAATGGATATTAAAAACTGCCATTATGCAGTATTCTTGAACTATACAATCCTTCAGAAATGTTTCACTTGAGGAGTGACAGAATTATATGCAGGTTCAACAGGCCATGGGAGTTTTTGGTTTAGAAAGGGATGTAGAAAGAAGAAAGGTGTAAATTCTAAAAATATTAGATGCTGCTGGAAAATATTTATGAGACTGAAGCCTTGACACTTATGCATCTCAAAGGTCCCCAGAAACGTCTCCACTAAGCAAAAATAGAAAAAATGGTCTGGGAAATTAGTCATAGACAAATACAGACTAAGGATGGGTGACCCATTGAGATTTCATGTATACTTTGAAGACTCTACCAAAATCTATGTATGGGAAAAATTCAGCATTATGTGAAAGCAGGAAGATACATAATATTCTGGGTAACTTACTTTTATCTAAGTTCCGGCTTGAACAAAGCAGTATATTTCTGGCTTTGATTCATGATATCATTTTTTATGTCGAGTTCTTCAAGATGAATCTCCAGGTATGGACAGGATCTGTATGGGATGCTGTTAGCTAGGGGAAGTTGGGGAAAAAGGGTAGTTAGTGAAATTTGCATATGCAGCAATGATTACCTTTGACATCCGCCACACTGGACAGAGACAGTGGTTTCTGTGATTTTTAAAGGGGGGAAAAACTACTAAATCTAGCTTATCTATTGAGCTCTGCACTGTACTGCACTGAATCAAGACTAAATGTTTATGGTGATACTGGCATCCAGGCTGGCTCCAGCATTAGCAAGGCTGATTATCTCAGAATATCAGTGTACTTCCATATCAAATGGCCAAACGTTTAATAACAAAATTAAAATGCAAGTGCTTATTCAGAAGGCCCAGCAGAAGGAAACCCTTGCTACTGGCCAATCTGAATAATGAAAAAAACATTTTAAAAATGTAAACTGGCATTTTCTGTTTGAGATCTCAAAAGCACTTGGGTTTCTAAATAAATTAATTTTGCTATGTACCATATTGCTGTTCTACTAATTTTGCTACAGTTAATGCTTGGCTAGTCCATTTGAGCTTATAAGAAGGACTAAACAGAGCTGTCTACTGTCCCCTTAATATGACACTATACCTGAAAAACATGAGGAATTACTGTGAAGTTTTAATTTATTAGTGTATTGTCTGGCAGATAAAGAAGTTAAATTATTGCTACATGCAGATGAGTTAGTGAATTTCACTATCATACATGTTTAAAAATTGAAATTTCCTTACTGTTTTAAAGATAGGAGCACAAATTATTTAGGAATATGCATTGCATTCTCATTATAGATTCTATGGAGATTTATTCTGAAGCACTACAGGTATGTGCAATTAAGGAAGTGAAAGAGTGAGAGTTTGTGCCTTGATTATTTATTTATTTTGCAGTTTAGACATTCCTTCTCCCTCTGATGCCTTACATTTTTAGGCTATATCTTTACATCAGAGGAAATTACTTTAAATCAACCAATCAATGACTTGCTAATGTCTTTCTAACTGGAGAAAGATATACTGACAGTTCTATTAAATCCTTGCTCTGCCACATGAGGTGTTGTCTTGAAATGCCAGATTTCCAGCTATACCAGTTGACCATCCAGCTTATTTTTATTTATTTATTTATTTTTGTGACATACTCATGTTAATGACTTTAAATGGAAGGAAAATGGGCAGGGCAGAGTAGTAGTAGGAGGTGCCATGGTTGATGCTTTGCAATAAGGAGGCTGGGTTTCATGGAATGAAGCTGTTTGCATCAGTAGAAGATGCCTTAAAATGGTCATCCATGGAGCTTGATGTATTCATATGGAGGAACAGATACAGCCTGGAGGTCAATGTACACATGGATGACTTAATAACTTCACCATGAAGCCAAGAACATGTTAGCTCCTAGGATATTTTGGCTGATGGAAGAATACTGAACAGACACAATGCGAAGATTAATTTAATCTGAGGCATTCATATTATCTGTATTATAGACGACTGAAAAACATTTTAAGTTATTAAAAGATGATTATCAATAGGACAGATGAGGCCTCCTTGGGTAGTATATCTGAAACAAGTTAGAAATGATGACTGGGTGTTTAAAGGTTTAAATGTGATTCATTCTAGAAGCAGTATTAAAAGAATGTGAAGGGGAGTTTAAAAAATGTGAAATAAACAGATAAACTACATTCAGTGAAAAGCAGTTTATTTGTCCCTTAACTATGCATGATTTCACTTTGTTACAATATAGTCAGATGGAAGTGCTTGCACAAATACTTTTGCACGGTTTGCTATTACTTGATAGAACTGCAGTTAACTGAAACTCAAATAGCTGAAATAATTTAACTGAAAACCCATTTGATTGAAACCTCATTTTGCTGAATTATAAATGTTAGAAAAGTGTAGAAGTGAATACACAGTTTGTAATGGTGTCAGTTCTGAGGAAATGATTTGCTAGGGAAGTGAGACTAGAAAATTATATGTGGATAAGAAGTGTCACCTGCTGTGCCGTACACACACGTACACACACACACACACACACACACACATATAATATATATAGTTATAGATGTCTGTGTTTGTGCACCACTTATTCACTGTGTACATTGTTAATTTTCTTTTCGCCATGTCCATGCAATTGGAGGTGCAGGGGGGCTTGCTCCCCTGCAAAAACATTGTTTTTTTTGCTGTATTTAATAAAGAATGTTTTCTATGATTTGTGATTGAGTCAAATAGGTTTTCAGTCAAACGGGTTTTCAGTCCAATGAGTTTTCAGTGAAATTGTTTCAACTATTTGAGTTTCAGTCGACCAGTTCTATGAAGTGATAATAATCCCTTCTGCATACCAAGAAGACTGCACAACATAAACCCTAGTTTTCTAGGAGTGTGCCGGAGATGTACTGGAAAAGATAAGGACACATGGGTGGATATTTTCTGAGATTGCCCAGGGCTCCAGACAGTTATTTTTTGTTCATTTGCAGTGTTTGCTGAATGATTTGTGGCCAGGTCGATTAATAGTAAGTCTCTTCCAATTCTTACATGCCTCCTATTCCTATTAGGTGTTCCTGAAGAGGAAAATGGTTAAAACATGAACTTAGATATTGCCTTTCCAATCTCACTAGCAAAACAGACAATAACAAATAAATGGAAGTTATGTGACCCTTCTGTAATGCAGAATCTGTATATGTTACTAAGCAATTGTTTTTAGTAAAGAGTTAGACATAGACGTACATATTCCCCTTACAATGCTACTAGAAAATAAAGATAGTAAATAAATGGAAGTTTCATGTCCCATCTGTAATGAATAATTTTTATATGTTAAGAAGGAATTGTTTTGGTACAAAGTCAGCTAAAATGATGGGTAAAATGAAGCAGTCATTCAGTACTAAAAGATTGCTGTGATTACAGTGGGAGGAAAGAATGGACTTCACATAAACTTTCCAAACATATATTGAAAAGTAATTGTCCAAATGTATATGAATTGAACACACACAGATGGCCTAACTAACATGAGTTGGCTATGTTTTTATTTTATTTTTTTTTAACTAAGCTGCAATTTAGGCTTTCTGTAGAGTTCCTAATAAGTGATATATTATATATTGTTGAAGTTTATAGTAGCTGGATTATTAAATCCTGTTTTTACATTAATTACTTATCTGTTATTGTTTTGTCTAGCACCAAATGCATATGTTGTTCTTAATTGAGTGTTTTGTACTGATTTCATTCATTATTTGTTAAAAAAACAGTTCCATGTTGCTTCTAAACCATGTTTGACCAAGAAGAACTAAGTCTGGTTAAAGGAATAAGAAATTGCACTCCTCTGCACCTCAGATTACTGGTGAGCTACTGTTCATATCTTGAGGAAAGTAAACAAAGTTTTACCCTTTAAACCCTTCCCAGTTTATAGAGAGGACTCCAGTAGAGAACACCTGTAGTTATACCATGTCTCCTTTCTGGATAACATAATTAAAAGTTTCAATCCTCTCCAAACCAACAAATGGCAAATGTGTGTAAACAGTTTTTTAAAGTTGTTCCAAAATGCATTAATGCAGCAGCTGCAGCAGTGCCTCTAGCCTAAATAGCAGTGTGGCTGTGACTTACTATAGGATGACAGAGTAGTGTACCAGGTAAGGCTGCTGACTATCTCACACACTTCTTCCTTTTATCTGCACATTTTTTGCCAATTTTCTGATTTCCTCCCACATACCAAGATATGCTGTAGGTGAATTGTCAATGTTCCAAACTGCCCACAGGTGTTCATATAATATGTGTGTGTGTGTGTGTGTGTGTGTGTGTGTGTGTGTGTGTGTGTGTGTGTGTGTGTGTGTGTGTGTGTGTGTGTGTGTGTGTGTGTGTGTGTGTGTGTGTGTGTGTGTGTGTGTGTGTGTGTGTGTGTGTGTGCGTGTGTGTGTGAGTGAGTGAGTGTCCCACGTATACGTACATCCTTCATCAGGCTGCTGCCCACTGTATGATAACTTTTTCTGCCTTGCACTAACTGAATGCCAGGATATGCTCTGGGTCTTCTGTAACTCTGAATTGGATTAAATGGATAATCAGAGAATGACTGCACAAAGTTACCATATGTTTATCCTCACTGTTCTCCTATTGCTGTTATCCCAGTCACTTACTCTCCCTCTTCCTCTAATTAACCTCTACTGCCTTGGCATCTGTTGCCAGGCTTCTCACCATTCTGTCTTTCTTGAGGTACTATGATACCGCCATATCCTTTTGACTAAATACTACTTCCCTGCCTTTGATTATATACATCTTCTCCTACAAGACCTGCTGAACTGTGTTGTACCACTAAATCCATACTTTTTTAATCAGCTGAGGTTGTCATTTAGGCAGACATCAGGAAGTTTGTACACTCACTAGCAACCCCACAATGACAGAACTGTTTGTATATAGGTACTCTAACTCTGTCATCGGTTGAAGGGCTGAGCTAAGCTTATCATCACAGGAACTCTCAATGCCCTCCACATTTAAGTGCGTGCTTCAGTGAAATAGTTAATGAGGGCTACCACCAAATGGTGGCTTGTTAAACTATAAGCCTGCACCCAGGACACTAACGTCACCTCCGCCCCTTCTCCTCAGGATTGTGGTTGCACATTCCTTGTTCTGACCCCACCACCACCATCCTCCAGGATGGGCCTACCCTCTCTCTCCTGCCAGTGACATCAAGCATTAGAGCTGATAACTGAACTCTTGGGGCTATGCCATCAGTGCTGGCGCTGACTGTGTTTGCATTAATGTGCATTTCTGAAAAAAAAAAAATCTTGTAATTGCCATGTCTGGATTTATTCAATGACCTTTTTTATTAAACATTTGCTACCAGGTAAACTTTGAACAGAAGTGTTCCTTTACAAAGGCATCCCAGGACCGTTAAGTAACTAGCTCAGAGTTACACAGTAAGCAAGTGAAGGTGTTAAGAATCAAAGCACTGTAACAGCTCTGTGGCTTAATCTTCTGTTCAAGTTGCCGGATGACCTTGCCTTAACTGCTCTATCTTTGGAGCACAAACTGTAAAAGAACAAAGCCAAATTTCCTAGTAAAGCCAAAGACATTCCACAAAACTCAGGGACACTGCAGTTTTATTCTGTGGTATAATCTAATAGCATTAATACGTTTTATATATGCAATATCATGCTGCTTTCTTCTAAAATTTAAATAAGTGCAGCCTGAACTAAGGTACAAAGCTCTTCAAATGGTTATGCCTTAATCCTGTCAGGTTAGTGATTATTTGTTGCCTTTGCTTCTTCTGCAACCCTCTCCCAAGTTCTCCAGGTGGGTACTGTTTCTTTTTTTGCCCAGCACATCAAAAATCATTTATTTATAGGGACAAACTTTGGAAGTCCAGCTCACAGGGTACCATTACATTCTTTTCCAGCTGTGTGATCCCTGGCCACCTGACAAGTGTGACAGATTGCTGCAGTGCAGGACAACAGTGCAGTTTGCCAAGTAAACGCAGCTGGTGTATTTTTTCAGCAGCTGTAACCTCAGGGGCATGAAGCAGCTGCTGCCATTTCTGGGCACCTACTGCAGCCTGTTTGTTAAAATATTTCATTTTATTATTATTTTGATTAATTGCCTGTTCTTGTACATCATTGTACTTGCTAGCTAAAAATGCTCCAGTTATGGTGATTACTGGTCATATATGGCCTGCATGAGAGGGTAATACTGATTGAACAACATAGGCAGTGTTTCATGAATTTGCAAAGACACTGAATAGGGAATATATTTACTGACTTTCAAATAAGGCTATTTCATCTGCCTGCTCCTACCACAGCACTCTAGGATCACTTTGGTTCTGCCTATATTCTCTCTACTATTCCTACTATGCTTAAGCCATGAATTCAGATAGAAGCTACTAACTCACCTAATTGAAATAGCAACCTGTACCTCCTTCATAGAGCCCACTATCACCTGGTTTTCTACATGATGCACTTGCCATAAACTTGCCTCCTAATCACCTTTCTGGCAGTTTCAATCAAAGGCATATATTATGTTTTACATAATAAAAAATACTTTAAAACATATTATGTTGCGTATGTCCTACATATAAGATTATCATTACTTTAACTGGTATGGAATTGTATGCTTATAATATTTTTATGAAATATTATCACAAAAATGCATGTATTCACAGTCATTTTTAGTGTACAGCAGTGACATGATAAAATTCCTATATTGTATAATTACATTTCTTGGTCCAGAGCATTGGCTCAAGTGAGTGCACAAGTATCGGTCCAGTGCTCAGGTTATAATAAAATAAATATTTTCCCAAAAATCTCACTGGGTGAATAGCCTGAAAATGTCTTTGCTACATGCTTCAGTTAATGTCTTGTTTAGCCCAGATTGCTTCTCCATAACTACTGTAATAGTTATGATGCAGATGTCACAATTTTGGCTATGGTTCTCCTGTAGTTCCCATAGTTTGGAACTTGTTTGGTCAATGACCAATACCTATACTTGAAACAATAAAGTTACAGGTCCCAACTAGTCGTGGTCATCATATTTATGCTAAACCAAGTGTTGGTATTGGTCGGCTCCAGTCAGGATGAACAAAAAATGAAAGGGATTAGCTTGAGAGCAGTGAAGGGAACATGGATTGTACTGAATCTGACAAAGTAAACTGACAAAAGCACTTATCTGAATAAAGTTCCTTCGAGAAGCATTACTGGAGGAGAAGCATTCTTTGAAACTTGATTTTTTTTTCTTTTTATTTGTTATAACTCATTAGTTCATTTACCAAGGGACCTAATGCCATCAAGGCTCAAACACTCTCGGAGTCCTTTTCTGCTCTCAAGCTACTCCCTTTAGATAATTGCAACAGTACTTATGTTTCTTTGTTACCTATTTTTCTACACAATTTTATATCTCACCTGCCATCTCTCTCTTAGTTCTACCCATCTGTAGGTGGTTATCTAGGTCCTAGTTAATTTGCAATACACAGACTGAAGTTGTTCTTTTTCTGTGATCTGGATGTTCTTCTGCACTAGAATCAGGCCTTACCACTCATTTTAATGAACAAATAAATACAAAATGAGCTAAACATGCTCAGCTCAGCTTCCAAAATCAGCAGGCAGGATAGAATTTCCACATCATTTTATTCTGGCACCTCAGCATTTCGCCTTCAAAGGAATAATGAATTAAACAATACCCCTCCTTATATACACCACTCAAACACAATTACGTTAATAAATTAATAAATTAATAATCAACCAAAATCAATTATTCAGTAAAGAGTGCAGTACAGCCATTAACTATCAGTTTCAAGTTTTACAGGTTTTTCCCAACAAGTTTTTACTAAAACCTCCCCCAAGAAAATGCATTACCAAATTGTTTAAGAACATTTATACTTTTATCCATTTGTTACAACATCAAATAGTACAAAATGAATAAATAACTTAGGACAGGATCAATAGAAACAATCAAAATATAAATATACCCTGTCCCATAGCTAAATGCTATAAAAATATTTTATAAAGTTAAATTACTGCCAATATTCATCCATTTAGGTTGGAGTATCCTATAATTAATAATCAGTCATTCTACATTCCAACCTATGCAACTCACTTTTGAAACTTCCCCCATGCTCCATAAATGGACATGCTAGAAAACTAAAAAATAAACATTTACAGCCCCCATCAGTGGACACAAAATGTTCTGCTACTGGATTCGAAAAATTTCTATTACTAATGTCACCCAGATGTTCCATAATTCTTACTTTCACCCTTCTTTTAGTTTGCCCAAAAGACCACTTTATTTGATCACAATCACAACCTAAAATATAAACTACACCCTGCGAATTACAGTGAAAAGTCTCTAGTTCTACACAAGTTCCCATTGATTTTCCATCCATCCAAATTCTTAACTCTACTACAAATACTGCAGTTCCCACATGGGTACATACCCACTTTATCCAAATTCACTGAATTAATATCTTTAACAATCAGTATTTCTTTTAAATTATTATACCTTCCATAGGAAAAAGACACACAATCAAGGAACAGTTTACCCACACTACCATCCTCCTTAACCAAATACCAAAATTTTCTAAACATTTTCCACCACCTGAGAGATGTTGAAAATTTACTCACAAAAAACATTTTTTTCTTTCACCATTATATCTTCACTCAATCATTTCCTTCTATGGAAAGAACCCTACTTCCCATCTAAAATTCCCTCAAGTGCATTTTTCTTAGCAATGAGTAACTGCTCATCTGGGTAGCCCCTGGCTGTCAGTCTAGTTTCATCAATGAAGCCCTGTATTAATGATTCTTTGGAAGTACTCAGAAGAATACATTTTAACTCACCCTGGTGTAGGGCTCTAATCAAATGGGGAGGGTGCATGCTTTCTGCATGTAAAAAATTATTCACTGAAGTCAATTTTCTGTGAGGTTTAAATTGTATCCTTTTGTTCTTATCCACATATAATTCCACATCCAAATAAACTGTGCTATTTGGATTGAGCTGGTAAGTAAATTTCAAGCCATGCTCTGTGTGGTTTAATTCTTCCAAAAACCTCAGAAAAGGATCCTATCTCCTTTACAAATGAAAATCAAATCATCAATAAATCTACCATAGTACACCACATTTTCAGTGAAAAATTTATTCAAGTATAAAAATTGATTCTCAAAATCCCCCATATATATAATCGCATATGAGGGGGCATAAGCCACCCCCCAGCCATGCCTCATTTCTGTAAAAATAATTTCTTTCCCATTCAAAAATAATTATGGGTAAGACTAAATTCCAACAGTAACAACAGAAATGATGTTCGGGGACCCTCACCTATCATTCGTCCCATAGCCTCCAAACCCTTTCTAATGTCAATGTTGGTGTATAATGCACAGATATCCACTGTGGCCTAGTAATAATTGGTCTGCCATTCAATTTTTTTGAGCCCCTCACAAACTTCCCAAGTGTTCTTAATATGTTCTGGTACTTTTACCAAATATTTTTTTAAACGAAAGTCCAGAAATAGACCAACATTTTCCAAAAAAGATCTTGACATGGACACAATGGGTCTACCTGGGGGTAACCTTAAATTTTTATGAATTTTTGGCAGGGTGCAAAATTTTTGTGTCTTGGGTTCCTTAATAAACAATTTTTTCCCGTCTTTGTTACCCAGGAAACCTAACCTATTACCCTTTGACAAAATTTCAAGCAGCTCCCCGTTAAACCTATTGAAGGGGTTATTACTCAATTCCATATAATCATCCTGCACAAGAATTAAATCATTTAACATGTTTTCATAATCTTTTTTGTTCATGATTACCCAATTGTCCCTTTATTGGCATGTTTGAACACAAAATCACCCAACCATGAACGCATTTCTTGCATTTCCTGCCACTCTTCTTTTGATAAATTATAGTTTTTAACACTTTTCAAAAAAATGTCAAACTCACGCTCTATTTCTTTATAAATTACACTCTCAAACATTTCAATGCTGGAAAAAAGTCTAGGGGGCATGACTTTACTTTTATTTGATGAAAAATGAGAGACCTGAAGTTTTCCATAACCAGTATCAAACCCACTTCCTCTATCATCCTCAAAACCACCATCTTGCCCTTCGTTAGTCTCATCCAGCATTTCAAAAAATAAAAAGATCAGTTTCATGTAAGCTCATATTTAATAACTCATCTTCCATATTTAAATCAAAATGAACAGTATTAGAAACAGATATCTTATTTGCCACAGAATCAAAATACACTTTTAAATGTAATTTGCGACAGAACCGCTTCACGTCCAAAATTATATCAGCTAAACAAGGGATTCTAGTCGGGACAAACTTAGGCTCCTTAAGAAGTACCCTAATAAATTCTTCTTTTAGCCTTAGATCAGAAAAATTAACAATATTCAAGTCAGAATTGGCAGAAAACATACTACTATTAGGAAAGGGAGCCAACGGGTCACCCATTCCAGTGTCATTGAACACACATTCATTAAGAACTACTTGATTCTCATTTAATGCGACATTAACACCAACATTAGTTTTAACATGTTTAACAGCAGAAACACCTTCATCTAACTCACAAGTGACATTTTCAATGATATTAGCAGTATTAGTCTCAGGAGCTCCCATCACAGATGACCGTTGAAAGGCAACAGCAGAAACCTTCTCCAACTGGGAATCTGCCTTCTCCTTACAAACCACAATATGGGAAAATCTATTCGCAGGGCACAGTTTAGTCACAGCTGTTTTTCTTTTTGTTGTTGAAAACCCCCCGTTCCAACGACCTTTCTGAAATGAACGTCTCGTTTGCTTCTGTTTGGGAGAATAAATTTGCCCTGTAGAGTTTTTTTTTTTTTACTTTTACCGGCTTCCCCCATGGGAACCTCTTCAAGCGAAACACTTTTTTTGCTACTTACACTGGTTTCCACTGATGACACAGATGAATCATGGGTAGGGTTGACACCTTTTCAGATAGCCAAAGTGGGACAATTGTGGTACAAACATCAGATTTTGCAGGCCAAAACATACCCACGGCCAGTACAAGGGACAGTACCTCACTTTTTTGCCTAAATAAAAGCTTATTCTTGTAGCATTTTAGTTGCTTATTCTGTTTCTTATAACATTTAGGTGTTTCAGATACAGAATAACTGTTTTATGCAACTATTACATAAAATATAAGAAATAATTTTGCCCTAATATTTCAGGACAGTTGCCGTTCTTACAATATTTTTGCAAGACACAACTGCTCAAAGAGGGACTGTCCCTCGCAAAGTGGAACAGGTGGTAACCCTACTCATGGGGCAAGTTATCATTAGAAGCCCCGCCCCAAAACTTTGTTCTACCCATATGTTTACTTTGTTTAAAGGAGTATACCATATTGTTCTCAAAATAGTTAATGTCACGGCTCAGTTTCTTCTTTTTCCAAGTTACACCATTCCTCTCCACATCCTCTAACCTATTTTTAATACTTCCCATATGTCTTTAAACTCATTATCAGACACCTTTTCCAGCAAGGCAGTTTGTAACTCAGTTATTTGCAAGCGCAGTCTATCAATAACCCTCTAATTACACTTTACCAAACTCTGCAGCCATATTAAAGTACATTTGAATGAGGCTTCCCTCCACTCAAAAAGCAAATCCCCCTCCTCATCAGAGAAGTCGTCAGCCAATAGAAGGGGAATATGCAAACCTCTCTGACATATTAGGAAAACTAAAAACTAAAAAAGGGTGAAAGTAAGAATTGTGGAACATCTAGGTGACATTAGGAATAGAAATTTTTCGAGTCCAGTAGCAGAACATTTTGCATCCACTCATGGGGCTGTAAATGTTTATTCTTTAGTGTTCTAGCATGTCCATTTATGGAGCATGGGGGAAGTTTCAAAAGCGAGATGGATAGGTTGGAATGTAGAATGATTATTAATTATAGGACACTCCAACCTAAAGGGATGAATATTGACAGTAATTTAACTTTATAAAACATTTTTATAGTATTTAGCTATGGAACAGGGTATATTTACATTCTGATTGTTTCTATTGATCCAGTCCTAAGTTATTTATTCATTTTGTACTATTTGATGTTGTAACAAATGGATAAAAATATAAATGTTATTAAACAATTTGGTAATGCCTTTTCTTGGTGGAGGTTTTAGTAAAAACTTGTTGGGAAAAACCTGTAAAACTTGCAACTGATGGTTAATGGCTGTACTGCACTCTTTATTGAATAATTGATTTTGGTTGATTATTAATTTATTAACGTAATTGTGTTTGAGTGGTGTATGTAAGGAGGGGTATTGTTTAATTCATTATTCCTTTGAAGGTGAAATGCTGAGGTACCAGAATAAAATGATGTGGAAATTCTATCCTGCCTGTTGATTTTGGAAGCTGAGCTGAGCTTGTTTAGCTCATTTTGTATTTATTTGTTCGCTCATTTTGTATTTATTTGTTCGCTTACCACTCATTTTAGTCTCATCATAGGGAGGCACCTAGGACCACTTACCAGTCTCCATACCCAGGTAAATGTATCATTAACTGCCTAAGTTTCGGCCATACTTTCTCTATACCTTTCCTACCAGGCCTGAGTTTAAAAAGCCAACACAGGTCTATAGATTTCTATCCAGGCCTTGTTTAGAAAATTTTTTTTTTCTTTTTGACAGCTATAGTCAGAAATGAGACAGTCAATCATTATGTTTTCGAGGAAATTCACTAATATCCCATTCCCCCATCAAACCATGTTGTACCTTATACACTCTTACTATTTTCATAAACCCTGAGTACCCCTAGATCAAGGGAAGTGGTTAGTAAGACTGTCACTTTCATTAACAAACACAGAAACTGCTTTCATTAGGACATTTGTTTTGTGACTTATAGTTCATGGAGCTGCCGTGCAGGATTTGACTTTGAGCTCAGTTGTGTGACTCTTGGAGGACTGCTTTGTATGTAGTCTAAGATATATTCTGGGTTGATTCCTATATTTAATGGATAATAATATAAAGAATGTTCATCTAGTCAAAAAGGTTTACTGAAATCGTGTGGAATGAATTACATTGTGGTACCCTAAGTAAAAATCAGTAATTGCTATGTATATGTAATTCCTGACTGTGCACAGCTGCCAGAAAAGCATTATTCTATGTGCTGTTTAACACAACTTCTCAAGGATCAGAACTTCTAGATAAATATGGTCTGACAAAGTTTCTAACAAGGTGCAAATCCTACAAGTCTTTGTGAAGGATGGGATATCAGGGATATACCCACTGTCACCAGGAGACATGGGAAGTAGAGTTAAGTGTTAAACTACTGAAGGCCTTTTAGGAAATGACAACCAAGGAGTGAGATGGATTCTAATGATTAATGTTCCAAGAGTCTACAAGGTGAAACCAGGAAGAGAGAGAAAGAGAGAGAGAGAGAAGGAGGGATGTATCTAGAAATGGATCAGAAAACAGGTGACAGTTCATGAAGTCCAGAGATGAATACATTCTAAGTATATCACTATACCTCTGAAGTATACAATATGCAGTCTTACAGCGTCTTTCTTTACTGTTAATTCCCACAGGCAGCATAGCCTACATTAAGAAAACTAACAGGTCAGCAAGATTACTTAATAGACCCAAATGCACAGAAGGCAATAAGAGAGAGGAAAAAAAGCAGACACAAAACTCTTAAGTAGGAGTGGGAGAAGAGTGAAATGGAGCTAATTGATAAGAAAGCCTGCTTCACTGGGGCATTCACTGGGTCTAGACACACTGCATGTGTGGCATAAATTATTAAGCATGCATTGCCTTGCTAAAGATACCAACTATGCAGTGTTCAGCTGAAAGAACATGTTATGTTGAAGGAAACATCCGCTTAAAAATATAGCCACGTGTGGCTTAGAAGAAAATAAAATTCTGGTCAGCAGTTCTCAAATACACTTCTCATAATAGTCAATAATAATGTTATCATTATTCAATATTTTCATTATTCATATCACATCACCTGCAAACCATTATTCCCAGGTTTATATGATATTTTTATTAGTCTCCCTATTATGTGTAACAGCTTATGCAAGCTTTCTGTATCTTTTCCATAATTATTTAACCCACCGCCGGAGTCCACCTAAAAGACAAATGGTCAAAAATGTTGGTTCTAAGCCACAAACACCTTCAGACTGATTGGGTTCTCACTGGGGCACATACCTAAGAGGATCTGACACATGACCAGTTAGAGAAGCACCTGTGTGATGGCAGGTAAATCCCAGTCAATAGAATGTCATTTGAAAGGTATAAGTAAATGTATTCTCTTATGTGGCAGCACTACAGCTTAGAGCAGCATCCATAACCACCGGGCTGTTGATCATTTGGTACCGGGCCACACAGAATAAAAAACTTTTTATGTTGGGCACCCGACTGTTAAGAAAAACGTGTATGAGTGTGTTTTTGTTTCTGTCTGCATCTGTGAGTGAATACATGCATGAAAGCAGAATGTATGTGTGTGAGTAAGCAGAAGAAACTGTGCATGTGTGTATGAGAGAGTGTGAACAGTGAGGTCAAGCAAGCTGTTATTTTACTCTTGCTAAGCAGCGCTTTTGTTGTTTAGTGAGTGTAAAATAAAAATAAATGAAACCAAAAAAGTGTGTGTGCGTGTGCATGTGTGAGAGAGAGACAGAGAGTGAAGAGTGAGAGTGGTACCTGGCAGCATCAGTGAAGAGGTCTGCGCACCTCTCAACTGTACCTCAACCTCTCCACACAAGAAATCTTGACAGAGCCACAAATAACAGGGGACAAATAACCAAAAATAAGGACAGATTTTAAATATTGCTCTTATAAACTTATAAAGTTGCTAGAATGACAGGGTTTCCATTAGCATGTATTGTCTAAACAATATGAAGTCTGAAACTCAAATGCCTGTCATTATTTAATAACTTCGATCCCCAGTCATTTGTCAGAAAACTACACATTTTATGAGGATGGGACCAAACACACCAGACAAAAATCTGGACAGTTGAAAGGTATGCTCTGTTGACTCTTAGCTCAAAATATCTGGATAAAACTAAAATAAATGGGGGAAAAGGCTTAAAATGGGAATATATTTTACTTAATTATTAAGATTTCTGTTAGCATACATTTTCTTAAACAGATGTCTACGTGAGAGAGTGAGTGAGAGTGACAGTAAAGAGGTTTGCATTACCTCTGGACCTTTCAGCTGAAGAAATCTGGATAAACCCTAAAATAATGTCAAAGCACACTATAAATGGAATTTGGCCACACAAAATAAAAATAAGAAGAATCCAGGCCACCAATGAAGGCAAAATCTTTTATAAAACCACACAGATAAGCGCTTTCATCTTGGAGCAAGACTTCTTAAGTCTTTTTGTGTATATACCTTTAAGGTTTCAATATATAAGGCACATGAGAATGCACCATTTTTCAAACACTTTCTTTTTGCACTGAAGAAGGCTATTGTGAGGCCGAAACCGGTTTGCAATGCTTTATTTTATTTTCCCACAATAAAAGATATTTTTCTGCTTGCCATCCTCCTTGTGCTGGCTCATTTTGTGTGATTTTATACATTTGGTTTGAGCCTTGCACTGGATCCACCATGCGTGAATTTGGTTTGCTCCCTCATATGTACGCCATTATTTAGTAACCTCAATCTCCATTGACTGGCAACAAACCAAACATTTTAGGAGTAAGGGACCAAAAATAAATGAATGCCTGGTTATTTTTTAAGAGTTATATTTAGGATGTAAAATGCTTCCTCTAACACCATTAACATATACTACAGCAAGTTTAAAGCATTAGGTAGAGGAACTATTTTACATCAAAAATATAGTAATTAAATAAATAAGTACAACACAACAATTCAAAACAAACAGCCCATTCTCTAAGCACACTAATGCCCTCCAGTGTGTTAATGTGTAATTAACACCCTTCCAGGGCATTATTGCTTGCTTATTATGCACGCGTGCTATGGATGGTCTGTGGAAAATTGTCTCACTTGAAACCAGTCCATGGTGCAAAAAAGGTTGGAGACCACTGGCTTAGAGAATAGCTCTTTCACCTATATTGTTCTTACTCCTACTCTGTCTGCAACAGATATGAAATAAGCACTTATGAAAGAATTTAAAATCTAGTCTCACTGTATCTGGGCCTGCTTACCACACTTCCCACATGTGCTAGGAGATGCATTATCCTTAGATGAATGCAATCACACAGATGTGCACATAGATTGGAAATTGTATGGGCAGTCATAAGAAGCTGGGAATATGACATGCCAGAAACTGCACTATGTAATTTTAAGTGTTTAAAACATATATTCTGTCTGACAAAGACAACATTATACTGTGACTGCTATGTGTTATTTTTGAGTATTCCTAGGATAAGTTCTAAAGTGATCCAGTGTGATCAGTACTCTACCTCGTCACAAAATACAAATAGAATAAAAATAAAATAAATTCCATTCAAATGGGCATTAGAAGTAACATCAACTATATATTTGGTGTTTTTCAAGGACCATCCTTCCTGTAGTGAACTTACTTCAGCCAATGGATAAAGCCCAAATGCATCTTGTAGATCCTGTAAGGATTTTAAAGTAGTAGCTCTGAGGTCACTATTTAAAAAATAATAAATAATAAAAACAAGCATCTGCCAGTCCTGAACACTGATCTACACTGGTAATGATTTACTGTAAAGACAAAGAAGAAAGAAGGAGCGATACAGAAAATGTAGTAGTATCCAGGACAGTCTGTAGAAATTAAATGATTTGAATTAATTTGCTGTGCACATGAGCTGTATGAGTTTTACTAATTAGTAATCAAATAAAGTACTGCAGTTTTATTCCTTGCACTAGCTGGTTTGGTAGAAATGGCAGCATAATTGCATAAACTCACTCTAAAGACGAAAAAGAAATCACATTTTTCTCCAGAGGAGATAATGATGCATTTCTTGGCATTCAGTTTGAGGCAATGCTACTGGCACCAGTCATTAATTTGGGCAAGGCCCTCTTGAAGGATGTTCACATCACTAGCGGCATTTAAGACAGTGTCCAGCTTGCAGTCATCTGCAAACTTGGTCAGCCACAGGCAAATGGTTTTGGCTTGCACCTCAGAAAAGTATATCCCAAACAGTAGAGGCCCCAAGAGCGATCCTTGGGATACACGACTAATTACAGGTCTACTACTAGAGGTGGCTTCCCCTATTTTGACTGAGTGAGTTCTATCAGTGAGCCAGTTAGCTACCCATCTGGTAACATATGGGTTGATGCTTAGCCAGGAGAGTTTATTATGCCCGAGTGGAGAATAGTGTTGAAGGCTTTGGCTAGGTCAAGGTAGGCAATGTGTACTGTGTTCTCCTCGTCCATGGTTTTGGTGACTGTTTCAAAGAAGTTGACCAAGTTTAACAGGCATGATCTCCCTTTGATAAAACCAAACTGTGTGGGATCAAGCATTTGGAGGTTGCCTATGTTACTGTGTATCAGGTCTATGATAATGGGTTCCATGGCCTTGCAGATCAGGCTAGTTAGGCTGATGGGCCTATAATTGCCTGGGTCACTCAGTGGATGCTACACCTTTGTGTAGGGAATGACAGTAGCTGTTCCCCATTTATTTATTTATTTATTTTATTTATTTTACATGTGTTTACCAGGGAGGCCCAACTGGACAGAGCTGTCCATTTTCAGCAGAGGCCCGGGGAGAAAAGCTCCAGAGCAACTGCTAACATACTATACATAAGACATTCACTTGAGCATTGTGGTGTACACATTTACTTATAAAAATATAGCCGATAATAACATATGATTGCATAAGATATTTACAAGCATTTGTAAGCATAGAGATTTAGACATACAATTAAAAGTATAGCAGGTCGTAACAGATGATGGTTGTTCATACAGTATATTTAGTAGAGATAATCTTGAAGATGTACTGAAGATAAGACAAGAAAGGAAAAATAAAAAAGGAAGAGAATATAGACAAGTTCATATGAGGTGCATTGACATTTTAAGGGAAAGCTTTTCAATTTAGTCTATGGGAGAGTTCATGGGTATAGATGGGACAGCGGGAAGTAGGCAGCTATGAATTAGTTAGTAACGTGTGATAATACATAGTGCATCTCTGGGAGTAGGTTGGCTAGTGAGTAGGGTAAAGGAGTTAGAATATGTCATCCAGAGATTTGGCTGGGATGAAACCAGTGCTGAGGTTTTGGTTGAATAGGGTGCCTAATGGAGCTGAGAGCTCATGCCTGAGTTCATGTAGGATGCAGTCAGGGATGTTGTCAGGTCCCATGGAGACTGTATTTTTTGCCTTTGAGAGGGCATTAAAGACCTGCTCGCTGGTGATGAGGGCAGGTGTTGGGGATGTCCTGGTTTACTGATGGGAGGACAGGGGGTGAAGTTTTCACTGAACCTTTCTGCCAGCAGGTTGGCTATATCTATGGTGTTTGTGTATGTGGTGTTCTTGACCACCAGTTCAGAGAAGATTTGGGTGTTATCTTTGAGATTGCACATGTATGTGAAGAAGGCCTTGTGATTGTCCTCAGTGGGTGTGGCCCATTTATTGCTTCCAACTTGGCATCTGCTCCTTCTTGATCCTTGGCAGCAATTTTTTCCTTTTATTATAGTTTGTTTGTTGCTGCTAATTTTGTGATTTTTATGCATTTTATTGGTGACTCCAAATTTGTGGTCTATCTGTTTTTTTGTGTTTCTTGTATGGCTTTTTATGTGGGCTGTACTGTTTGAGAATTATATAAAAGAATACATGAACACAAACATGCAGTACAGGCAAGAGATGAAAAGAATGCCTTGGGTAAGCATTTTAAAAATGGTAAATGTAAGGTTGCCTTTAAGTTTTTAGTATTGGATGATATTAAAAATGCTGAGAGAATGTTTAATACAGAGGATGAATTAGGGTGGTTGGAATATTTCTGGCAGGTCACATTAAAGGCTTGCCCCCCCCGGGCTAAACAAATGTGAAGATTGTACAGCTTATCAAAAAAGAAAGTGGTTAAAACATTAATTGGTAATTAAGCATGTGATGATATTTTAATATTTAAGCATGTGAGTGATGCAGCTTTCAGTTTGATGAAGTCTCAGTGTGTTAAAGAGACAAAAGTGCTTATTGAAGTTGACATTTTTATAATAAAATGTTTGGTTTGTTTTTTACCGACTTTTTATTATTTTGTTACGAGTTAGTTTGCTGTGTACTGTTTAGTAGTAGTTAGTGTATGTAATCCCCATTTTTGCATATTTGCATATTCAGTTTCATTATTCTTGGACTCATACTTAATAGTCTCAGAATATAAAACTGTTATTCTTGGCAATAAGACCTGAAGAGGAATTTCAGTTTATCAGCTTTGTTTATTTATTTTTTTTTTGTTTTGTTTTTTTGTTTTTTGTCTTTTTTCTCCCTGTCTTTCTCCTTCTGTCCAACAGTCTTCTTTAGAAACCACAAGCTTGTCCCTAGAAGTAGATGGAGGGAACCTTAGTCTGGCAGAGCAGAGGAGAAAGGCTCTGAACTGTTAACGAGTTTCTTTGCTGTATGACTCCTCAGCAAGTCATGTAACCAGACAATGTTCTTGGACTGGATCTAAAAAGATCCATGTGGATAAGTCCACTACCCTGGATAACAAATATAAATAAATAAATCCATGAAGTGGTGCTCTAGGTTGAAGATATGTCAGGAGTAGGCAGAGAGCCAGGTTACAACCTAAACAACAACATTATTTTTTGTCTGTTTTTAATAGCAGAAGGCATGAATGATTACCAGATGTCACACTCCACGGTAAAATGCTCTTCACCTCAACAAAACACACATAAATTATTCATGTCCTGGAGCAGAACTTTCTGCTCACATTTACATTTTTAAATGCCATACTCTCCATTATCATTCGACTGTCAAAAACTACCAAAAAATACATAGTTGTAACACCAGATATGTAAAATATTCAAATAATAACAGTAAAGCAGTAGTAGAGCAACTAGAAAGTAGCTCTAGGAGAGGCAAAGTGATAAAAAATATTCAGCAACTTGAAAAAAAAGCAGCAAAAAGAAAAATCCACAACCGGCCACAATACAAACACAGGTTTAATGAAGAATGTCAGAAACTCTACCGCCTCAGCTCTCAGCCTTCCAGGAGTAATACAAATACACAACATTTCACAAGCCTTTTTTATAACATCATCAATAAATTAATTATTCAATTACATAATAATTGCTTCCAATTGATTTCTAAATTTAAACCTACAGGTACCATAGTATTACATTTTAAAATATAAAAATAGATTCCTTATAAAGGAGTTTCTCCTTAATATCACATACTTCGCCAATTTTCATAAAATCTTGTTTTAAAACAGAAACTTGTAACAAAGAATGATTACTATCATGTACTGCTTTAAAATGCATAGCAACATTGCTTTCAGTTTTGTTGTTCTTTATGTCCCTTATATGTTCCTGTATTCTGATTTTCAAATTTCTTTTACTTTCCCCTATATAAAATAAATTACAGGGACATTTGAGAACATACACTACACCTTTACTATTACAGGAAGAACTGCCACCAGGTGAAAAAATGGGCACTATTTATTTTCCTAAAACTTGTAACAATACAGGAACATATGGAACAACAGCCACAAGGGTGTGTACCCTTCAAACCAGGAGTCAGATATAATGCCTTGTTAGGCATAGAAAAATAACTAGAAACTAAAAGGTCCTTCAAACTATTTCCTTTTTTATGGGAAATAGAAGGACAGTTTGCTATAATTCTTTTCAACTCCACATCCTGAAATAAAAATTCCCAGCAATTGTTCAATATTTTATTAATCCTACTACCAAGACTATTATATACTGAGACAAAATATATCTCATCCTTATAAGATTCAGTATTTTTTTTAAAACAAGTTTATTGTTTTTAACATACAAAATAAATATCATAACAATTTTATACAAGCAATTAAAATAGAAATAGTTATAACATTCAATAAAATAACCAAAGTATTTACAAAGACATCCACTACAAATCAAATCAATTGATTAAACTATAATGTCATGCTATTGAGACTAAGATTTTTTAACAGGTTTTGTAAAGTATCCCATATAATATAATAAGATGTTTTTCTAGTAGTTCTTGATTTTATTGTCATCAATTCCATATGACACACTTCAGTCATAACATTTTTAAATTCATTAAATGAAGGAGGGGTATCTGAAATCCAATTTCTGGTTATTATTTTTCTAGCCACTGCTAGAATAGACCATAATAAGGGAAGTTTAACTTTTTTAACACTTTTAGGAACAGGTGTGTTAAATAATATAAGTGATTTAGAAACAGTGAAATTATCTGTGAAAAGGGCCTGCAAAAATCATTGATTAACTTCCAATATTCCTTCAATTTTATACAGTCATAAAACATATGTGCCCAATCAGCATTTATTTCTACATTACATCTTTTACATAAGTTGTCTTTATTATTTATTTTATTCATCATTAAAGGTGTATAGAAGGATCTATGTAAAAATTTCCAAGTAAAAAGTCTCCAATTAATGGAAGAAGTAGTTTTATAAGCAGATTCCAATATATATTGTTTATCTTGTTGTTTTGGTGATTCACCATTAATGGAAATGAAATAATTCCAATAGGTATCTGAACTGTAATGAGTTTCTTCTCTGATAATTTTATGTATGTATGAGAGCTTACCTTTATCAGAAACTCTATGTTGTAAATTTAATATCAAGTAATCAATCAGTATTGGAACAGATTCTTTAACTGTTAAAGACATTAAATCAATTTTATTAATAAGATGTTGTCTAAAAGTCTGAATTTCTAACCAACATGTTTCTCTCAAATCAAATTCTTGCTTTAAGAAGTCTAATTTTTACTTTATTATCAGACAGCAACTGATACCAATACTTTAGATCATTCTCTGTGACTAAAAGAGTTCTTTCAGAGGTGGTTGACAAAAGCATACCTTGTGTATACATTATAGGAATAGAATAAAATTCCATTCCTTATACTTAGGATGCATGAATATAAAATTACGATAACTGATAATAATGTTTAATGGGTAACTAACTACATATTTTGGTGTAATGGATGAAGTACAAAATTCTTTTAGTAACCATAACATGGGGTTATTTACAATAATATTTTTATGTATTAAAGAGATTTTCATGAAGTGAATGCTAATTAGTTCCCAGTAATCTTTCCATCTTGCAACATATGACTGATCTATTAACAAAGTAATAACTTTTATAATAGAAGAGATAGTATATAAATTAAAGTCTGGAAATGAAATGCCCCCTTGAGACCAGCTATTAGTATGTTTCTTTAATGCAATCCTAGGTCTATTAGGTGCCCATAAGAAATTTAACATTAGTGAATTCAATTTCTTAATAATTATTTTTGTAGGTGGGAGTATTATTGATTGTATTAAGTATAATATCTTAGGGAATACTATCATTTTAATAATTGTGAGTCTCTCTTCCATGGTAAAAACATATTGTTCCAGCTATTGAAAAGATTTTGTATATTAAGAAGACAGGTACTATAATTATTATGTATAATAGATTTGATATCTTTAGTTAATATTATACCTAAGTAAGTTATCTGACCTGAGTTGGGTATATATTTGTTAAAATCATTAATGAGGACATTTTTTCGTGTGTATATTGGTAATATTTTAGTTTTTCTTCATTGAATATTAAACCAGAGATATTTTTAAAATCCATCATTTTATCAAATAAGGACTGCATAGAAGAGTTAGATCCAGCTGATGTAATTAGAACATCATCTGCAAAAGTTGAATTTTAGATATTGTATTTTCATCTATATCAAATCCTTCTATATCAGTACTGTTTCTGATCAAATTAGCCCAAGGCTCCATTATTAAAGTAAATAATAGTGGAGAGAGTGGACACCCTTGTTTTGTACCTTTTAAAATGGGTATTTTTTGTGAGACATATGTTCCTATCTTAATGTAAGCCAATGCTCCTTTATATAGATGTTCAATTAGATTTACAAATGCATCTGAGAAGTTTGTGCACTTCAGTAAGATAAACAAGTAGTCCCAACTTACTGAATCAAATGCTGAACTTATATCGAGACTAATAAGTGTTAAATCTTTCTTTTTCCTATTTGCAAAATCAATTAACGTTAAAGTTCTCCTTATATTATCAAAAGTATTTCTATTTACAATAAAGCCTGTCTGGTCTATATCTATAATGCCTGGGATGATTGTCTTTAATCTATCAGCAAAAATACTCATAAACATTTTATAGTCAACATTAAGTAATGAAATAGGTCTATATGAAGTGCATCTGGTTGGGTCTTTATTGGGTTTTAAAATTGGTGAAATAAATGTGTATTGCCAAGATGGGGAGTTGTTAACTCATTTTGGGCCAAAATAAAAACCTTATGTATTAATGAGTAAGTACTTTTGGGAAGAATTTTATAGATCTCTGGTATAATACCATCATTACCTGGTGCTTTGTTTGATTTAAGCTTGTTTATTTGTGTAATAACCTCTGTATATGAAATATTTTTATCCATTAGTTTAGTCTGTTGTTTATTAAGTTTTTGTTCATGTTTGTAGTTATAAATTTCTTTATTTTATCTTTAGGCTCCATGTTAATGTTATTATGATTAATTTTGTGAAAGTGATTTCTAAATTCATCTAATATTTCTGGTAAACTAGAAACATTCTTCTTTTTCCTTGAGAGAAAATTTCTTTGATATGATTTTGTTTATTCAACCTTTTGTTTTATTTTTAAGTCTATGTAAGTATTTGGGACTTATTGAGTAAGACAAAACTTATATTTCTCTAATGTTATTTTAACTTTATGAGTTAAAATTTCTTTGTATTTCTCATTTAATTTATTTATTTCTTCAATGACTTTTTTGTCCATAATATTTTCTTTATTATTATGTTTGTATGAGTCTAATTTGCTTTGAATATCTAGTAATTCCTTGTCCCAAGATTTCCTTTTATTATTATACCATCTGATACTTTGTCCATATAAATATGATTTTAAAGCATCCCAAACATAAACAATGGAGACTTCAGGTGTATTGTTTAAGTCTAAAAATGTTGCACTTCTGAAAGTATATAATCTTTATAGTCTTTTAGTTGAGTTAAGTATGCTGGTATCCTTTTGATCTGAACATTGTAAGTACTTTTATCATAAACTCAAAGACAATTGAATTATGATCTGATATAGGACACAAAATGATTTTAGAATTAATTAAGTCTGTAACCATCTGGTTAGAAATAAAGACTCTATCTATTTTTGAATAAGTTTTATATCTGTTAGAAAAAAGTGTATGGTAATGATTTTGAATCTATCTGATTATTAATATCATTCAAATGATATAAATTAACAAAATCCTTTAAATGTTTTGCATTAGATGTAATTTTCCTTTTTCCTATAGTAGTAGTATCTTTTTCATGTAGGATACAATTAAAGTCACCTGCTAAAATAATATCTCCTATAGAAAATGATATGATCTTATTGAGATGGTGTTTCACTGTATTAATGCCAATTCCTGGTATCCAATATACATTGATTAATGTATATGTCTTTCCATTAATCTGTATTGTAACCATACAAAACATTCCTTTATCATCTTTATAAGACTTAATAGTTTTAGGTATGGGCATACTTTTATTCCATAAAATAGCCACTCCTTTTTTTCTGAGTGTGTTCTGAACTAACCAAGACTGTATATTTATTAGTGGCTAATTTATCAATATCCTTTTCAGGAGATGTGTTTCTTGAAGGAATACTAAGTTGGCCCTATGCAAATTAATGTATCTCATTAAACTTGCCCTTTTACATGGGTTATTCAGTCCATTAATGTTTAAAGAAATTCCTTTTAGAGAAATCATTTAGCTTTTATAAACATATAAAACATATAATCAGAATAACAATTAACAAAATAAATGATATTATACCTCCTCCTTTAGGTGTACCATTAATTATAGCTGTATTTATTGAAAATCTTATGGGATTTTGTATAAGCTTCACTTTTATTTGTAGTGACAATAAGTTTATAAAATGTGTTGTGGATGTCAGAACTATATACAAACAACAATAAACAGGTGAAAATAATATTAGGATTAAACATTGCACCCAGCCTGGAGTTAAGAACTCCAACTTTGAGTAGCACATACCACTCAAGTTATCCCCTATCCTAAGCAGCAGTACCTCAGCTGCCACCATATCAATTCAATACTAACTATTATTAACTAAAGTTAACCTCATTTAATTAGATTATCTAGTAAGACAAAGCTAAACAATTTATAAATCAGCTTCATATAAACAAATAAGAACATTTAGAAACAGCTCATATTACTATGTACATCTATTTTGTAAAATACACTCATAATCAAAATAGCATTCTAATAAACTTGATAATGGGAACCGAGAAGAGAGAGAGAGAGAAAGGAAGAGAGAGAGAGAGAGAGAGAGAGAAAAAGGAGCATATCTATATATTAGTTTATTAAAAGTTTGTAAAAATAAGTTCTTATGTTCATTTGGATTCAATAACTTAGGCTATAATGGTTCAGACATTACATATATTAGGGTATTCCTACTTTCTGCCATAGAAATGCAGTTAACAGTTTTAAAAACTTTAAATTACTTGCACCAAAGCTTTCTTCTCATACTTATTATTGCCAGTAAATAAAATATTTATACTCATACATATGTTTACAAGTCATACTGCACAGCAATGATAATTCCTAGTTATACATAAATCATTGTGATGAAAGCCATCTGTATTTTATATATCTGAACTGCAGCTTTAAAATATGTCACATGACAGTTTCTTCTAAAATATAGACATAATGATACTTGTGCTTGTCAGTTAGTTAAGGCAAATGATTTATAACATTATATATGTTTAAATCATAAGTATTTATATACATTAATATGCTGCAGTCATGTAAGCTTTCAAAAACATGTGTATATGTGTTTTACCTTCTATGCCTTCTAAAATATCTCACTTGCTTACTATGGCATACTGAATCATTTAAAATCATTATAACTTTCATATTTTATAAATTACATCTTAAATAAGTAAGTTGTTATAAAGAATAACTCACATTTAGATGTCATAAAGTTCGCTTTTCATCACAAAGTCGCATTTACAGCAGTTCTACTTCCTGGAACAGTGTTCTTCTTGAATCTGCGATGTGTCAGTGTGAAATCAGGGGTCAAAGTTCAAAATGACTGCATTCAGCTTCTCTGCATGTATTCTGAGTGTTGAAGCTTTTAAAACAACTCGAGGACACTATTCACGAGGTAACCCACATCCCAAATTGTCTCCCTTAACATTCTGGCGGGAATTTTAGTAAATACAAGTGACTGACATTCATTTAGTAATACAAATGAAACTAAACAGTGCAAAACCTTCGTGAAGTATTTTACAAGTCATTACAGTCTCTATGACAGTGAAACCAAGCCTACAGTTATTTAACATATTATATAACTTATTTTTATATGCCCCATTTCATTTTCTCATACAAATCTTATTATATACATATATCAGTATTATCAGAAGCATATAACTGTACTTATAAGAGAGAAAGAGAGAGAGAGAAAAAAAAGAAAAGGAAGAGAGTAGAGAAAAAAAAAGAGAGAGAGAGAGAAGAAAGAAAAAAGGAAGCTACAAAGAGTATCTACAAAGAAATATTACTTGCTGTTTGTATTAATAAAGTTAAACATGAAACATATTACTTACAACTATTTTAGTTCTAATTATTTGCAATTATATCATGACATATTATTTGTAATCATGTATAAGCAATAAAGTCATGATATAATATTTAGCAACAGTGTTTAAACAGCATATATAGTTTTAAAGAACTAATAAGTTATTATTTCACTTTTTCCATATTTTACATCATACTTCTCTCCTTGCCCTCCCCACCCCTCACTAAATGCATAGTTTATAAAGAATGCCATTATTTAAAACAAGAAGAGAAAGAAAATGTATCAAATTACTAACCTTAGGTCTCTTTATCACAAAGAGAAACAAGTTGATTGATAGCATGTTATTTGTTCCTCAGAGAGTTTGACTATTTATGAAACAAAACCAGTTCTTTGCACACAGAAAAATAACTTTGAATAAATCTTTAAAATATTTGTGGCTTTCTGGAGATGCAGTAACTGTATTTGAAGAGATTAAGAGAGAAGGAAAGAAAGAAAAAAATATATAGAACATGTCATTTGTTTTTAGTCTTTTTTGCTTCTCTGAAGTCTTCCAAGAAGTTCCTGTTGCCATCCTCTTTAACGAAGGACTTGCCCATTCCATATCTTCTATTTTATCTAATATCTTATTTTTTTTAATATACAGCAAAGCAGAGTCCAAGTCTTCAAAAATTCTAGGGCCATCAGGTAAAAAGATTTTTAGTTTGGCAGGAAATAAAAGGTAAGTTTTGAACTGTGCTTTCTTAAGCTCTCTTATTAATGGCAAAAAAACTTTTCTTTTAGTTATTACCAAGGAAGAATAGTCATTGTCAAAACGCACAGTTGCCTCATTAATTTTAATAGGTGCTTTAGCCCATGCAGATTTTAATACCATCTCCTTGTCATAAGATGATAAAAATCTTACTATAACTGATCTAGGATACTTTTTGTTAGAGTTAAAATTAGATAAGGACCTATGGGCTCTTTCAATACCAAAAGAAAATGCTTCTGACAAGTCTAAAGTTTTGGGAAGCCAAGTATTTAAAAAGGAAGTAATGTTGTTACCTTCTATATTTTCTGGCAGTCCAAAAATCCTAATATTATTGCGTCTAGATCTGTTTTCCAGGTCATCAAGTTTGGATTGTAGGTGTGTGTTCTGCTTCAGCAAAACTCAATGTTAATTTCTTCTTCCTGGATTCTGTTCTCCATATCATTAACAGTCTCTTCTATGCCTGTAATCTGAGCCTTCTGTTGTTGCAAGTCTTGATGTAACAAATCCATTTGTTTTGTAGTTTTTCTATGAAGTTATCAATTTTAGTATCCAGTTTGTCCATTTTGGTTGTTAGTTGCTGAATAGTAGATATCAGAGACTGAAGCTCTTTCTTGATGCTGGAATCCTGACTGTTTGCCTTACTGGAACTCATTTTGAACAGAGGTGATGAAAGAGAAATTTCCAAGATGATTTCTGACAGGAAAATTATTGAAATTTTCTTTCTTTTTTAGATATTATTCAAGAAACTGATATTCCAAACATATTTAGAAAGAAAATTATTTCATTAGTTGATTTTTAAAGTAATTATTTCCTGTCAGTGCAGTTAAGTTGGTGGAGCTGAAGAAATCTGCTGCTATCCTGTGTTCATCCTTGGCCACGCCCCCCATAAGATTCAGTATTGATCGCCAACTTATTCATAAAATTAAGGCACTGGTTCAGTCCCAGTCTATGTGCAACAACTCTCTGCAAAGACTTTGTAAGCATTTCACAGTTATACCCCCTATTTATAAACATATAAAAAGGTGATAAAAAATGTCCAGGCCTAGCTAGAGATGTCGAGGAAGCATCCATCCATCAATCCACAACCACTTTTGCCATTTTTGCACATGGGGTTGGGGTGTCACTTCAGTAGTGACAATCATCTAGAGCCAAGGTCCACAAGACACTAACCAATATCAAAGAGAGGATAGTCTGACCTGAAAGTTGACCATGTTGAAGGAATGAATTCTAACAGCAAAAGTAAACTAGCTCTAGGAATAAAAAAATATTTTGAGAGAGGAGCTAACAAAGGTTTCCCAGAAAATAGTAGTATTCAAAAGAAGTAGCCCAATGTGAAGCAAAGGAAATCTAGTCAGGAAGCTAGCTTGCAGAGCATTGTGGGTAGAAAACAGGGGGTAGTAGTCTGAGAAAGATTCAGATGCTGATCTGACTAAAGGCCTGTGGCTTTAATCCTGTTGTACATGATGAGGAACTTCATCATTCCAGATCAGCCTTTGTTATTGCTCTGGGATTTCTTCATGAGGTTTTGAAAGTTTGTACAATTGTCTTGACTTGACCATTAGCAAGGGGATAGTTAAGACTACAAGTCACATGTTGAAATGCCCTCTGTTCTGAATACCTCTTGAATCATACCTGCATACCATGGACCATTAGCTGATATTATGACATATGGAATCCTGTGCCATGAAAATAAATCTTTCACTGCACTAATCACACCTCTGTTAATAGTATATGTTAACTTCAGAAATTTTTGAATAATTTCCAGTGCAGATCACATAGCTTTGAAACTGAAACAGTCTGCTGCTAATTTACTCCCTTGTCTTCCTTTAACTAAATTATAAGTCATGTGTGCTCTTGGATTTTATTTTGATAAGCATTATATATAGTATATTTCTGAACTGCTTGAGCTAGAAGTACTCTTATTCCTTACATTTTCTATGTGGGGTATATGAATTTTACTTAAAATGTTTATTCTTAATTGATTAGATACTATTAATTTATCAGTATTTAACATCAAACTTTGTATACAGCTAAATTCTTCTCTGAGTGAAAAGTATTGGCAGATTTATTTTCTGGCCAATCTTTCATAGCCACTTCTCAATGCATTTGCACTTCAGAATCGTTTTCAGAACACTGTTAAGCTTCTTTACACAGGAAACTATGGAATCATCCAATTTACTTCCAGTTCATCATCAATCAAGTCATTTTACTGTTTTGGCAAATATAAACCAATTCAGTATGTGTGTGTGTGTGTGTGTGTGTGTGTGTGTGTGTGTGTGTGTGTGTGTGTGTGTGTGTGTGTGTGTGTGTGTGTGTAAATCTATATATATCTATCTATATATAACTATATACCTATATATATGGGTCTACTTCAGACCATCAAAACACCATAATATCGAATTACAAAACAATGAGATGGAAACAACGAAACACCAAAACATTGAAGGATGACATGCTTGAACTACGGAACATCGACCCAGGTAGTGTGGATGTCAGGTAGTACATAATAGTACGGAATGGAGGTCACGGTACAGTGGGGATGGAAATTTACCCTTACCCCACTGTAGTGCGACCTCGGAGTTAGTATATATAATTTAGGGGGTGTGGGGGTGCAGGGGGGCTTGCCCCCCTGCAAAACTGTTGTATTAGGTATTATGTGCTTTTTAGATTTGGTTTGATGTTCCGCGGTTCAGGCATTTTATCCTTCGATGTTCTGGTGTTTGTTATTTCTGTCTTAATGTTTTGTAATTCGATATTGTGGCATTTCAATGGTCTGACGTAGACGTGTGTGTGTGTGTGTGTGTGTGTGTGTGTGTGTGTGTGTGTGTGTGTGTGTGTGTGTGTGTGTGTGTGTGTGTGTGTGTGTGTGTGTGTGTGTGTGTGTGTGTGTGTGTGTGTGTGTATTTATAATATATATAATATATATATATTTATATATATGTAACACTTTCCATAGTTTAACTTCAAAAGACATTACAGCCAAAACAATACTTTAAATCAGGAAAAGGTACTAATAATCACTTTTTAATGTCTTCAGCTACTTCAGAAACATTAAAATCCCATAAAAGCAATGGTGAAAAAGAGAAAGTGTCAGATTGCCTTTCTTTTGGATAAGTCCAAAACTATTGGATAGTGTTATGCAATGTAAGGATTCTGACTTGGAATATGGGAGAGCTGGAAGCAGTGATGAAAGAAGAGTGTGTGCACGTTGCTGGTATCACAGAAACATGGGTCAGTTGTATAAGGAATGGGACAAGTTGGTGTCAGAGTAGAGGTTGCTTGGGAATGATGGAGTAGGGAGGATAAAAGTGATTATTAATTTATATAAGGGATGTTCTAAAGTATGAGGTCAGAGGGGAGGAAGAATATTATCCATAAAGGTGGTGAGGAAGTGGTGAGAATCAGCACATGAGGTAGATTCTCTGGTGGTTGAGGAAGAAGAGAGTGTGCTGATAGATAGATACAGTGCTATAGCCAAGGGGAATGCCAAAGGACAAGGATTAAAAAATGGGAGACAGAATAAAGATGTATGGTAGGAGGAAGAAAATTATACTCATGGAGTATCAATTTTTTTCAGGAGAATATATGAATATTCTAAACTACTGAATTGAGATGGAGTACAAGGCAACTGACATCTTGGACAATGAGGGACTCAGCAAACTGATGGGGAACTGTACCTAAAAGAATATAAATCTGAATGTGATCCTAACCAAGGAAGAGATGGCCAGGGCTATCCAGGTAAATTGGCTGTTACCAAGTAATGATCACACCACTCTGCCCTTAAGAGGGAGTGAAGAGTTTCGGAGTTTCATACCTAAAGAAAAATTTCTATAATATTTTTCTTTCACAAGTGTAGTTAAAGCTATTACTGGAGCCAGATACTTTGTACAAACCTTGTGTGCAGTAGAGAAACCAAAGGGGAAGGATGGTTTTCAGGGTTTCTCTTTTTTCCTACAGCTTTTTGAACACCTTCTTTAAGGTGGACGCAAAAAGGTGCTCATTATCTAATAGGGTGTCAAGAAGCTCTGCCTTTACATGTTCTGCAAGGGTCTAACTCCTTAATCAGGCATGTCTCCTCACCACAGGTCCCATGGCAACTGCCCTTCATGATGCATCTAGTGCATCATAGCTACACTACTACTTCCTAAAAACTGAGGTTGCAGAAATCCAGGATCTCGATCCTAAAGCCCTTGTCTTATATCCCCTCTGCCTTCTGTCTTGATACTTGTGGTAAAAACTCTTGGAATTTGAGCATATGAAACAGGCAGCTAAGAGATGTTATGGCCAGGGTAGCTAAGACGTAAGTCTTTTTACCAAAGTGATTGAGAATCTTACTTTTCCTGTTATTTATAATTGGATTTGTGGCTGCAACCCTAACTAATCTTTGTTAGAATTTCAGGGACATCACTGCTGCATCTGCCACAGGACTTTTGTAGAAATGAATGTGAGCACCGTAGATCCTGCAGACGCAATATAACTTCTTGGGGATAGGAAGCTGGAGTTCAGGCTGCAGAGATGATGCATTGAAAGCATCTTCCATGACCTTAAGATCTGGAGGAATAGCCAAGTGGTCTAGGTTCTGGCAGGCCTAGAAATTGTCTGTACTTGATCTGGGCCTGAGAGAACTCTTCAGGCTTTCAGTTGAAAGATTCCTTTATCCTGTGCAGAGTATTCTCAAAAAGATAAATCCTCAGGTGAGGAAAAGGTGTCTTAAAATTAAGAATCTGTGAAGGAAACTGAAGAAAACTGGCCTACATAAGACAACTACTTCATCTCGGAGTCAGAGGAATCTGAGTTCCCCCTGGGGAGAAAGCTCTCTTTTCCTTTTAACAGAGAGGATCTTTTTCAAATACTGGCTGTCTGGATTTCATAAACTTCATGAAATCCTGAGCCAGGTTAAAAATGTCCTGGCAAAAGACCAGAAAAAATTGGAGCTGAGACCCAGTTTGCTGTAGCTGGGGCAAACTAACCAATGACTAATTGGAATTTGGTGTCCTGAGTTTCAGTTTGTGTGTGTAGTCCAGTTTATAGTCCTCATGATGTGGGGAGGTGACCAAGACCTCAATACCGTCCCCTTCAACTTCCTTCCTAACTATAATTTGAGGGATACTGCCCTTCTCTTCAGAAACCAGTACCCTTGTGTTGGAGGACAAGGCCTGCACAGTGATTCCAAGTCCAACCAACATCAAAGAGAATTTGTCTTATAAGGACATGTCAAAGATCAATGGCATGGCAGCCTCCACAGGGGTTGAACCAGAGGCCTCAGATGAAGTAGGTACGGAGTAGTGGAGCTACAAAAGCACCTTACCCATACTGGCACCCTCAAAACTAGGGGGGGCTATCTAGCAAAGAAATAACGTCATCAGCCTTCTGAACATTCTTCTCCTTCAAATGATTCTCCTTCTTCTTTCTAGGCACCAATGGACAGGCTGAAGTTCAGGCTCCTGCAGGCAGAAATCCCAAGACTTACTAATGCAACAATAAACTACAAAGAACATCAAAGGCTTTTTCTGCTACACTACAGAAGGATTGAAAGGCCTCCTCAGGCCAGTCCTTGAGTATAATGCCTACTTTGGCATGTATCTGTCCAGACACATGCAACAACTAAAACACCCACAGAGATATTTGGTTTCCATTTAGATGCTCAAAAGTCCTTTTACACGAATATGAAAAGAGCGACACGTATTGCACGAACCACGGAAATGCCGAATGTCCAAAACTGCGAAATTCGAAATGTCGAAGTGTCATGGTTGGCCTGTCTGCAGTATAGCTCTGTAAGGTAAGTGTGCGATAGTAACGGACCTTAGGGTTAGGGTGCAGGTTAAGGTAAGTGCATAGATAGGTAATGTATGTAAGGTTTAGTGTAGGGTTAGAATTAGGGTTTTGTTAAATGTATGGTTGTGGATTATTTATTTTGTTTTGGTATATCTCTGCAGGGTAAGTGTGCGATAGTTACGGACCTTAGCGTTAGGGTGCAGGTTAAGGTAAGCGCATAGATAGTAATGTATGTAAGGTTTTGTGTAGGGTTAGAAGTAGGGTTTTGGTGTTTTACTTTAGGGTTAGAAGTAGGGCTTTGGTTAGGGTATGTATGTGGTTTATTTATTTTGTTTGGGTAGGCAGTATGTAGCGGGAGGTGGAGTTGGCCAAGTATTGGGATTTGACTTTTTGAATTTTGCGGTTTAGTGCGTTCGGCATATTCGCGGTTCACGCAATACGTGTTGATGTTTTCGCATTTGCTTAAAGGATTTTCACAAATATAATATAGACCCGACATATTTTACTAAAAGGATACAATGTCTAAACAATATATCCTACATGGACTGACTCAAAGCCCTGTCACTATATTCGTTATCCTACAGACTGCTAAGAGGTGACCTGTGTCAGACATACAAGGCATCCTCTGACCCAGTACTGATGGATTCACTGCACATCAGCAAGTCAAATGGCATCTGAAATACTAGTTCTAGGGATCTAGACCTCATATAATGGTTTGGAAGGACATGTTTGTCTTGCAAAGGACACCACTTTTCTGGAACAGACTCTCCATCTATGTAGAACAAACCTCAAACCTGTCCATATTGAAGGTGCATCTTGGATCTATGGATGGGAAACAGAAAACTTACCCCAGAACTGCCGCCTGTACTAATAATGTACAGAGGCAGTTTGTAAATGCTTTATCCCATGCATGGGTCCCTAAAATTATTGATGGTATGACCCCAATTATTCTTACTAGGGGTAATATATAATTAACATCCATGGAATGGCTAAGGCTAATCTAACACCACATGGGATAGGTTAACTCAAGCGATTAAAGGGAAATTGGCTAGACTTATAATGGCCTGCAAGGGCAGCTAGCCTAGTACGTACCTATGAACATATAAAGGAGGGACAAACCTGGCTTGCCTGTAAGGTTGTGAGGGAGATTATGGAAGGCAAGCAAGATAAGGAAAAAGCAGAAGTAATGACTGAATACTTTGCCTTAATCTTCATGAAAGAAACAGATAAGAGATTGCCGTCTTTGGATCAAGGGTTGTATGGCAGAGAGAGGACAGCAGTAGACAGACACCAGGATACAGATGGAGGAGGTGGAGAGGAACAAGACAGGTTACCTTCAAGGTTTCTCAGAAATCTGACTGGTGCTGGCAAGCCCTCTGATGGAGAAAATCAACAGATATGTAAGCACTGATGAAGTGCCTGGACTGGAATAGAGCAAGAATTGTACCCTTGAACAAGGAAGAAGCAAGAACAATCTAGAGAACCACAGGCCTTTTAGTATAATACAGATGATGGAGAAAATCATGGACAGAATCTTTAGGAAAAATAGTGTGGTAAGAGGGCCACTGCAACAGTAAAAAGAAAAGTGGGATATGTCCTTGAAGCGATAGCCTCCAGAAGCAAAGAATTCATAATCCTGCTGTATTCATGGCTGGGCAAGCTACATCTTTAGCATTCTGTACAATTCTGAGGCCTATATATGGACAGTGACATCAGGCTGTTGGGAGGAGTTTAGGGAAAATTAACAAAAGCTTGCATGAGATGGAGGTGAAAAAGCAAGTATATGACCAGAGACTACAGGATTTGAAACGATTCTCAGTGGAGGTCAGAAGAGCTGGAGGGAGATGACAAGGGAAATTCTGAGGAGACATTATGGTGGGGGGATAAAGCACAGGCAGTAAAATCATAAGGGCCAACTGCTTCCAAGATTTGCCAAAGTGCTTCAACACAGAGAGGGTGTGGTCCAGTGGAATACGGTATCAGAATGGGTGACACAGTGGGAATCCACTGAAGTGTTTAAGAGGATATGGGGCAGGGTAGATAAGGGGTAAGGGGCGGAACAAGGGATGGAGTGGAGTTTGAATGACAAATGCACTTTAAGGGTAGACTAGATAGGCTAATTGCCTTTTGTTGCTTTCATGTAAAACTAATGTAACCACTGGAAATACTAAGAAAGACAAGCTTTGAAGAAACCAAAATTAATGGAATCAAGGCTATACATACCAATTCAAATTCTAGGGCAAGAGTAAATGGTAAGGTATGCAGAATGTCACTGCTCATACAAATATCAAATTCCACAAACTCCTTATGTTAATGTAAACAACTGTTGGAAAAGAACACTAGACAACTATGGGCACAGAAGAAATTAAGTTAGAGAGCTGGCAAGGGGAGGATGGGCAAATCTATCCTGGGGGAGGGCAGGCAGACTGGTTACATCCATGCCACAATCATCAGAGGAGGTGATGCAAAGTATGGCCAAGGGGCAGGCAATCAGCTGCCATGCTGTGAACAATGTAACCCTCATCACAGATACATGTGAATATGTGCTCACACAGGGAGGGCTTAGTGTCTGCTGGGATAACACAGGTTATGTGTTCCACACCTAGGGGAGCAGTTAGGGTCATACCAAATATACTGTCACTGCTAGAATGCCTTCAACGGCACAAAGCACCACAAAGCTTGTCTATATGAGACCCTCCCCTGCAATCTCTCACCTTCTTTGGGGAATACCTGCCACAGGGGAATGAATGGATTTCACAAACATGGGAAGGCTTGATGGTTCGGAAGGTCAGCAGTAAAGTGTGTGAGGAGGGGGGAATACCAAACTTTACCATACACAACTAATAGCTTAGGTGTACAGAAAAAGTTAGCATAAAATTAATGGGTTGGAAATAGATTTTGTCAGAAGATGAGAAGTGAATGAAGTTCAAATTGAATTAAAGACAAAGAAAACATTCATGGATTTTATTTATTTATTTAACATTTGTTTACCGGGATAGTCCAACTGGACAACAATGTCCATTTTCAGCAGAGGCCTGAGGAGAAAAGCTCCAGCAAAGTACATTTTTACTAATACATGTCTAGTACAACAAAGAAAAAGTTTACTATACAGCTTACATGTATCTACTTACAATATAGCAGAGATCAGTGAAGCAATTTATATACAAAGCAGATTCTTCTTCTTTCAGCTTTTCCCTTTAGGGGTCACCACAGCAGATCACATGTCCGCTAATGATTGGCAGTGGAGTTTTACAATGTTGAGTTGCCAGCCCAGCTTTCAACCTTCCACAGAAGGGCACACACACATGCACACACTCACACCTAGGGCCAATTTAGTGTCCAATCCACCTACAGCATGTCTTTGGGATATGGGAGGAAACCGGAGCACCTGGAGGAAATCCTCATGACCACAGGGAGGACATGCAGACTCCATATATACATAGGTGATTAATCAACAAAAATGTATACATGTGAGATGAGAGTAACACATAAAGTACAAATACAGTACAGCATGTCTTAGATTTTTCTTAAGCCCCTACAGTACATTTAGTGTGTCATCTGACAAAATGCAGTTTACAACTGCGAGGAAGACAAGGGGATATTGGTAAGGGAGAAGGGGGTTGCAGGAGTTACAGAGTGGATAGAATTGTAGTTAGAGGTTATTTCTGAGTGAGGGAAAGTTATCCAGGGTTAGTGCATGAGTAGAGCAAGGTAGATGTTAGACTATCTTTTAGTAGTTTCTTAAACTTGGTGATGCTGAAGGCGGATCTAATATCGATGAGCAGGGAGTTACAGATCTGGATGTGTAGAACAGATTTAAAAGAAGACATCGATATATAAGTGGGTCCTTGAATATGTTATGTGCCTATGTATTTGCATTTTGAGGAATGCATCCTAGGATAATTTCAGTCACATTCAACTCATAGAAAATAAATCCCCAGAGAAACATGGAGGTGTTAAGTGCCACCTGTCTATGTCTGTCTGGTAGAAAACAAAACAGACTCCATCAGCATGAACATCTTCATGGCACAGGTCAGAAAGGGATTAGCAAGTCATAATGATTCTCTTTAAAATGCTGTTTTCCCATAAATTACATCAATAAAAAGATTAAATACTTTAAAAAATAATTAACCCTTGCAGTTCTTGCTGGAATGTGAAGCTCTCATCTGAAAACTGTTCATACTTTTTTTTTTTTAATTTTCTTTCTTTCAGTTAAGCAAAAACGGGTTAAGACTGCAAGCAACTGATGGCTCTCTATTACAGGTACAAAATGGCAGGTCTTAAAACAATGGAAAATAAGCTGCAAGTGCAACCAGTAAAACAAAATTTAATTTTGAAACTGTCAGTAAGACATTTTTTGCAGAGATCTGAAGTCCCCCTGCACCTCTGATAGCGCACACACCCTTGTTATTCACATCTATGCAGAGATTTCTTTATGTCAGATAAGGGAGAACACAGAGGTATCACATCAAACAGAGAGAGAGAGAGACAGTGAGTGTGTGTGCGTGTGTGCGTGTGTGTGTGTGTGTGTGTGTGTGTGTGTGTGTGTGTGTGTGTACTTTTGCGTTTGCAGTTCTGCTGCTCTAAGGATCATGACTACAAACCTCAGAATTACAAAAGGCATTCACCATTGGCTATTGGGCTTCATCCTGTAGTCTCTGAGTTTGAATCCCGAAGTTCACAGTTGTAAATTGTGAAACTCTAAGCAAGTCACTTAAACAGTGTCCCTAGGGTGCCTATGAAAATAGGCATTTGCAGTTAGTGGAATCATTCCTTTAACAAATAAAAAATAAAGCAGTAACTAAATGAATAAAACATTTCCTTGGTATTTTAAAACAAAAATTATGTGAATATTAAAAAACACTAAATAAACATGCAAGTACAGTATCTAATACAGTTGTAGATAAGCCTGATGGAGAACCACCTTATTCTTAACTATGTCTTAACCTTCACTTAGCTTATTCCAGGCTTGAGGACATAGTTCAGAATCATGCAGCAGCTGTCTATCTTGGGATATGAACCTGAGTCTTAAAGTACAACAATTCATAATAAAAAAAAATAATAATAAATAATAATGATGTTTGTTTTGTTTGTAAATGGCAGAATTCCTGAGGAAAATGACCAGATTCTAAGAGCTAAGAATCTTTTCAGAAAAGAAAGCAGCCTTCCATCTCCACTACCAATAGCTCAGCCCATGGGACAATATGCTTCAAGATATGTGCCTACATAATTAATCACCAGGCTAACTATTATAAACCATTATCTCAGAACTACTTCCTCCCACGTGGAATAAGCCAAGAGCAGCTGTGCATGAAATGAAGGGTGTGGGAAAATTACCGAACTGCTGAAACAACAAATGTTTCCAGCAACATTATTAGCGCCTCTTTTGTATACTGTGATAGTTTCTCACACAGACACACACACACACACACACACACGCACACACACACACACACACACACACACACACACACACACACACACACACACACACACACACACACACACACACACACACACACACACACACACACACACACACCATATGTGTAAAGGGTAGCTTGTTTTGCTGGAATCATCATTTAGATGTCATTTAGATGTATTCTTAGAATATGTATAATATTTTTCAGCAACAGAAACTGAATGCTACAATATTAGTTTGGTTTGCTGTTCAGCACCATTTCAAATTTAGAAGCTTCTGATAACTAATCCATGCAGTTTAAACAAAACAAACACAGAAAAAAAGTTACAGAATCAAAGGCTGCAATCTTCTGAAATGTTTGAGTTGTAGAATATATTCCATTTAAGTGTATTTATTCAGAATAAATTAACACTACCTTATAAAGAAATGTAGCTTCCAATTCAGTACATTTGCATTTTGCTAACTAAGTGATCTGAGTGAACAGAACACCCAAGCTCCTTTCATAGATGAGACATCAGGAGCATAAGAAAGTTATCTGACTCACTCAAGATCATAGTATATACGTGCAGGCTGGTGAGATTCAAACACTGGTTGCCACAATTGTACTCCATTTTAGACACTATAGTAAGGGGTATAGTAGATTGGGTAACTAAAATGGTGCATACCAATAATTTCTGGGACACAGCTAGGAAGAATTGAAACCGAAGAATGTCATAAGTGATGTTTAGGGTCTATGGATAGTGTTAAGGACAAGGGAACTAGGCTGTCAGGCTGTTACTGGGATACCACACACTCTAGGGTACTTACTCCATATTTTTTAATTTTAGGTTAGCACTAAACAAGGGAGGCCCTGTGGCCTAAAGGCAGAATTATAACTGAGTCTGTGACTAATTTCTTTTCTTTTTTTCAGTTGTCTTTGCTACTCAGTTTGTGATTATTATTATTATTATTATTATTATTATTATTATTAATATTATTATTATTATTAACATCATCATCATAATTATTATGCTTGTTTTGCAAAAGAGTCCCACCAACTGATATCAATGTTTATATGTTGTCTGTGAGTCATGAATAGATGTAGCGACATTATTAAAATTAAAAAAGAATTATCAAAAATTAGTCTGCATGCCCCCCCCCTCCCCCTACAATGTCTCACAGCACTCAGCTGCATTAACAGCAACACTATAGGAGATGACCCATTTTGTCACTGGTACTTTGATTTGGAAACATCACTGATTTGGTCTGGACATTCAAGTACCTGACTTGTGTGTGTACTCCCAAATTATGATTGGTTCTGCTGGGTGCTGCTCTTTTGTCAGAAAGGAACAGACTGATGGTCATTTAGTTTCCGTGTCCACCACCACAGCCACTGTGGTGTACCAGAGCTCTTCATCAGCCTGAGAGAGTCGCTTGCATGGAAGAGCACCAGGAATATAGTGAAAACATTGCTTTTTAAATTTATCAGACTGCACTGATTAAGTAATCAGCCTGTGTACACAGGAATCACCACTTAGCAGTCCTACTGAATATGCAGTTCACATTTGATGACTGCAACCACATATGTGGAATATCGGGGGTGCACTGTATAACAGGTAAATTACTACAGCTATGACATAGCTTACTCAGCTCTGTGTGTATTAAGTAATGTGCTGTGGACAATGCTGAAAATAAAGCAGGCAGAAAATGTACCAAAAAAGATAATTTTGATTCTTATTTGTCTAATATAATTTAATCCGAGGTACATGCACAATAATTGGAGATTGGTTAAAACAACTGTTGACAACAAAGTACTGGAATTTGTTGCTTGTTTAAATATCAGAATTCAAAGGACTTACATTCATGAAATGAAGTTCTACAATTTCACAAAGGAGGATCACATGATGAATACATCACTTTCTCAGACAATGCTTCTAAATCACCCTGCAAAAGTGGTATTTTGGCCCCATGAGTTTACCAGGGTAGCAAACAAATAAAATACAAATGTTCTAGGTGCAACTTTGTGTCATTTAGATGAGTCTGATCAGCCATCTGCCTTTCTTTTTGCTTTCTACTTAAATGATGGCAATGTTCTAACATAATGTTTTCAAAAATTACTTAAACTTACAACAATGCCCTAAGTCACTTCAACCAGTGTGCTTGTGAGCACTGCTTTATAAATAACAGGAGTAACTGTCTGAGTGATGGGGGGGTGATACAGTGGCACACCAGTTATTGTTGTTGCCTCATAGTATTTCATTCTCCAGTTTCGTTCCAGACTGGGGTGTGTTGTGTGCAAAGTCTGAGTGTGTGTGTGTGTGTGTGTGTGTGTGTGTGTGTGTGTGTGTGTGTGTGTGTGTGTGTGTGTGTGTGTGTGTGTGTGTGGACATTAAACACTTAATGCATATTTTGGATGTAAAAGACATCCTCCAGTAGTAATCACATATCCTATATCACCTAGAAAACATTAGATGGAGCAATTATCTTACATCAAATATATATAAAAAATAAAATACTAATAGGAAAACAAATAGGGTTCATATTATGTTATCGAATTGTTAAAAGTTCGAACGTCATATGGTTGAACCCATATGATCAAACTTTTAACAGTTCGAAAAGCTAAAAAAAAATAAATAAATAAACAACAGAAAAAAAACAACCTGACAATATTAAGCAGGGGGGCAAGCCCCCCTGCACCCCTCCACACACCCCTCACTTTAAATATACCAACTCTGAGATCACACTAGAGTGCAGGAAAGAGATCTCCGTTGAAACGTTTGAACTGTTAAAAGTTCGATCATATGGGTTCGACCATATGACGTTCGAACTTTTAACAATTCGATAATGTAATATACACCCAAACAAATACAACCTATCTTATCAGGCAGCACATTTTTTAAGGGCACTAATGGCCTCCATGGTGAGCATTATTGAGAAAATAATGGCTTTTCCTGAGGGTGGAGAGGCCCTCCTCCTGTAGCATCAGGCCTCACAACACTCCTGCATGGTCTATTATTTCCCAAATAACACACATCTTGTGGGGCATTATTGTTTGTTTAAATTCT